>NC_142945.1:14249790-14314790 GCF_046866305.1 Octopus bimaculoides | reverse complement strand
CCCTAACTCACCTGAGTCCTTTAATACAAATGTTCTGTCTTAAAGTATTCTAAATTAAAACCTTTCATCAAAATTTCACATAAATTTATGTCCCAAACATCATCAGTTCATTATTACAGTTATTTAATTAAAGTTTTCATTATTTTCTTATTAATTGAAACAAATGCAATCTATTTCAACAGAAATGTGGTAAAAAAAAGGATTAAATCATTCTTGACTGTCTTAAAAATGATATTTAAGCCTGCATTTGATATTGTAAAATTAGATGAATGTTACCTGAAGGGAAAAAAAATGGCCATCAAATGGGATGGTCATTGCTAAAGTGCTTTTGCTCATTTGTCAGGTTTTATAAAACATTGTGCAAAAAGTGATCTGTAAAAATTTGCTTGAAGTTAGGTTTCTTCTCAAAGGACAAAAAACAAAAAAAAAATGAACAATAAGAGTTTGTTATTTTTCAGTAAGACCTTGTTAGTACTCCCTAAGCAAATTTCATTCCCAAGCCATTGTGCACATTAGGAGGGATGACATATTTGGAATGATGAATCTAGATTTTTATCCAATTGTTTCTAGATTGCCTGCTTTCATAACATTTTCTACTTGATTAGGTCTGATTTCAGGCTAAATAACAACCAATAGACAAGGTGTCCACAAGGTCTGGGTACATGGAGTGAATAAAGTCATAACATAAACAATTAAATATAAGAAATAATAATTTCTTAAAGTATGTGTTAATCCCCATGTGGGTACATGGAGTAAATAAAATCATAACATAAACAATTGAGTGGTTGGCGTTAGGAAGGGCATCCAGCTGTAGAAACTCTGCCAAATTAGATTGGAGCCTGGTGTTGCCATCCGGTTTCACCAGTCCTCAGTCAAATCGTCCAACCCATGCTAGCATGGAAAGCGGACGTTAAACGATGATGATGAATAATTTAAAGTATGTGCTAATCTCCATGTACCCAGACTTTGTGGACACCCTGTATAGTAGGAGAGGAAACATTTGTTAGGTTAAATATTTTCAGTGTTTTTAAATGAAAAACTGAGAAAAGCAGAAGCATACAAATGCTATACAATGTACTCTGAAGTCTCAAACTCTTTTGCCTTTAGGTTTGATTGGACACTTAATAGGATTAATATCTGAATTAAATCCTACATGTATGGAGCCAGCGAACCCTAGTTACAAGGTTTCAGTGGAGATGTTGCATGATCTCTTAGATACACTTCATGGCAACTTGAAGTATATCTCAGATGTTGTGAGGAAAGTGATTCAGGTGAGTAATAATGTGGCATCTCATTGCTTTATTGCTTAATAAACTGCACTGAAAGTGTATGTGGTAGGTACAAGAGAAGTCACTGACCTAATCTCTTGTGTGAATGGCAAATTGCTTCCATTATAGTCTCAGATCAACCACTTTTGAGTGAATTTGGTTGATGGAAACTGAGTGCGTCGGAAGGCAACTTTCTAGGTGCGATTCCATGGTCATTCATAGCTGAAGGAGGTCTTTACCTGTTATATATATACTGAGAACATATTCTTCGTCGTTAGATGATTCGGCATCTATTTCTAGCATATAGGAGTCCATTTTTGTTGGTCATTCCTCTTATTTTTGTATGTAATATAATTTTAATCTTCGGATTTTTTTAATATGCTAGACCATTGGTTTTAATTGATTAATATCAATTTCTACCCTTATTATTAAATTTTATATATATATATATATATATATATATATATATATATATATATATATATATATATATATATATATATATATATATATATATATATATGTATATATATCATCGTCGTTTAACGTCTGCCTTTCATGTGAGCATGGGTATATATTTATATATATACACATACATAAGTACATACGTACTTGTTATTTGAAGAAGTAATGTTTTGAGATATGCCATTCATGGGTGGTGGTGCATGGAACAAAATATCTTGTTTTGGTTATTTCTCTTTGAATTCTCAATTCATATACTGTCCAGGTTTGCTTTGTCTTTCATCCTTCTGACGTCAGTAAAATAATTATCATCATCACCATTTAACATCCATTTTTTTATGCTAGCATAACATTGACACTCTCTTACAATCATCATGCAACGTCAAGCCAAGGAGACACCGACACCCACAGACACACACACACACAACAGACTTCTTTCAGTTTCCACCTCTCAAATCCACTTGCTTGGGACTTTGGTATAAGACACTTGCTCAAGATGCCACACAGTGGGACTGAACCCAAGATCACATGGTTGGGAAGCAAGCTTCTCAACTACACAATCATACCTGTAACTAATTTAGTTATTAATTACTAATTAATAATAATTGGGATCAATGTAGTCTATTCTACTCTTGAAGGTGACGTCCAGTAAAAATATTGCTTATTGTTTTGTAGGCAAAGAAACATGGAAATGAAGACATCATTGATAATAATCGTGCTGAACAGTTACTTCTCTTAAACAAAGCTTTTATAGATGTCAACCCATTGCTTGTTCAACTGGTTTAGTATTTTATATTTTGTCTTGTTTTTTTTTATCTGGTTTACAGTAATTTATTCTATGTTGTATCATTATTATTATTATTTAATCAGTGATACTCCACTCTTCCACACTTAATCCCCATAAACAATATATGTCAGCAAAAGATACAACTGAAGATTCATATATGCATGCATACATGTGTGTGTGTGTGCGCGCACCTTGTCATCTCCTTCCTGAGCCACTTCAGTCTCTGAAACCTTGAAAAGTTCCTGGCTTTGGGTAAAAGAAAATACTGTGAACCCCTTAATATACTACTGTGGATCACTAACTTACTATTTTGTTTGTATGGACCCCCAGAAATCTTATATGGACCTCCTGGGGTCACATGGACCCCAGTTGGGAACCGTTGGTATACATGCTCCTCTCTTAGCTTGGATGTCAATGTGTTCACTTCATCTGCACAAGTATACAGCAATTGAAATGGTGAATACAGTCTTCCACTGGAGTAGAGAGCCAAAGTATTTTTACTGAGTAAGAAGACTTTTTCAGAAAGTCAACATTCTTACAGCCATATCACATTGAAAACACCACTTCTTGTACAATCACCGAAGTTAAGCAATGTTGAGCCTAGTTAGTTCTTAAATGGGTGACAGCTTGGGAAACCTACATGCTGTACACACCTATCAAGGCAGTGCCCCAGCATAACTGCAGTCTAATGACTGAAATAAGTAAAAAAAATGCTGTAGATATTACAATAGATTTTTTTTTAACAATAACAGCAACAAATTAATTGGGTAGTTCTATGTTTATACTCAAGATATGTATAACTATATCTTTATCTTTTTTTTTTTTTGGAATACTTTTTTCTTCTTCAGATGTGTCATGCTGACTGTGAAATCCAGGAAATTGCCACTAAATTGCTGTCGTTGACAGCCCAGTTGTTTGGAGGAGAATGTCAAGATGCTTTGACTGATGAAAATATGGTAAGTAGTCTTTTTTTATCTTTTACTTGTTTCAGTCATTGGCCTATGCCCCCAGCATGGCCACAGCCCTGATGGGGTTTTCAATTGAATGAGTTGCCCCCCACCTCCGTACTTATTTTTTTTTAAGCCTGGTACTTATTGTAATATTAAGTGTGGGGGAGGCAGGGATTTCAGTTGATTACATCAACCCTAATGCTCAACTGGTATTTAATTTATTTCCCTCAGAGGGATGAAAGGCAAAGTTGATCTTGGTGGCATTTGAACTTAGACCATAACAAGTCAGAAAAAATGCTGCTAGGCATTTTGTCTGATATGCTAATGATCCTGCCAGCCAGCTCACCAAAAGACAAACTACTGTATTATTTTCAGTTGACTGTTCCTCTCTTTAACAAATGTCTGATTTTGTATCAATGTCAATCTTTGTTTATCCATCATTCTATTGATTTACTACCAGATATTCTATTGTAAGGCATTGAAAATTGCCGACAGCAAAAGACAGAAATTGATTCTACGAATTATAAAACGTTTTGTAAGTAGTAATTCTCTTTGTCATTTTATACATTCGTCTCATCCTTAAAGTTTCTGTATTATTGCTCTTGAATAATGTGCATAATTTTGCTTGGCTCGGCTTGTCTGGCTGAAAAACAAGTTCAGCTCCTATATTACTGTTTACTGGTAGGCAGAGCATCTAGTTTTGAAACAACTATTCCAAAAATGTGCAAATATTTAAATTTATTGAAACCATTCCAATCATGCCGTCAGGAAGGAACAAATGTAAAACAGAAAGATAAAGAGAACAGCTTAAGCTATTTAAATCTTTGAATTTGAAATGTTTATCTTATGGAATCATGGCTTAGTGAGAAAAGGTGTTGAGCCCTACTTGAAATGAAAGCTAAGGAGTTCAAATCCTGTCTGAGTACATGGACAAATGGAGATAAATAAGAAGGAACAGATGCGGTTAATAGTTTAAAATATCTCTCGTCTCCAAAAATTAGACTTATAATCACTATATAAAGCTCTCTTCTACAGGAAAATACTTCAGTGCAAGTATTTATCTTCTTTTATTTTTTACTTGTTCCAATCATTGGATTACGACTCTACTAGGGCACTGCCTTGAAGGGTTTAGTCGAACAAAGTGACTCCAGTACTTGTTTTCAAGTCTGGTACTTATTTTATCATTCTAATTTGCCAACCTGCTAAGCTACAGGAATGTAAACAAACCAACACATTGTCGAACTGAGTGGAAGTGAGGGACAAACGCAACACTAAGACACACACACACACACACACACGATGGACTTCCACACAGTTTCCCTTTACCAAATTCACTCACAAAGCATTTGTCAGCCTGGGGCTATAGTTGAACACTTGTCCCAGGTGCTGCACAGTGGGACTGAAACCAAAAACACATGGTTGCAAGCAAGCTTATTAACCACACAGTCAAGCTTGCACATTAATGCAAGTATGTATAAATAGTTAATTTTAAGAATTATTCATAAAAAAGTTATTTAAAAATGAATAAAGAATTATGCAAAAAGTTTTCATTGACTTTCATTCCTATCAGGTGACAGTCGAAAAACACCATACCAATACCTTAAAACAGAATGGATTAGAGTTATTAAATGTAATTAAATCACTCAGTCACACAGCCAGGTAAGTTTTAACCATTTCTAACTAAAATTATATTTTCTTATTCTTTATTGGCTTTTATTTGACCACATTGTTCCCCTCCCGACAAGTATTTATTTTATCCTATTATAATTGCATTGATTCCTACGAGAAGATCTTAGACAGACAGACAGATAGATAGATAGATAGGTAGATAGATAAAAAGATAGAAAATTTCACAACTAAATGCACTGTTTTACAGACACATTCACACACAAAAATGAAAATAATACTAACATCTCATTTTAACGTATTTACCAAAATTACATAAAAATATCTCAAAATACTAAAGAGTAAATTTATTTTATAAAATCGCCATTGGCTTCAGCCACAGCCTCCAGACGGCTTTGGAATCTCCTGCAACTCTTCTGGGTGGTTTCCTTGTTTAAATTGGTGAATGCTGCCATAATCCTTGCCTTCAGTTCATCTTTGGTGTTACAAGGAATTTTCTTGGTCTCTCACTCAACAATGCCCCACACATAATAATCAAGGGGGTTGCAGTCTGGTGAGTCAGGTGGCCAGATGTTAAGGGTGATGTGGTCACAGAAATTGTCTGACAACCATGACTGGGTTCTCCTGGTTGTGTGGCATGGTACAGAGTCCTGTTGCTAGACATAGGGTTTTCCAGCAGTCACCCTCTTGACCCAGTGCAGCACTACCTCCTCCAGGCACTTGATGTATGCCTCCGTGTTGAGTGTGAGGTCATGTAGGAAGATGAATGGAGGCATAATGTCGCCATCACTAATGATCACTCCAATTACCATGGTGTTTGATTTTTATCACTCTTGGTACATGTCCCTCAGATTGACACCCAAACACTCTGAAATGTTTGTATTGGAGATTCTGGCGTGAATGTCAAGCATGTCATTTCCAGTGCGTCATGGTGCTGTTTTTCTCACAGATGGTGCCCAACTGACCCTACTATACTATGTAGCCAACAAAATCAGAAAACAACAATGTGCATGCATGAATTAAAAAATATAAAATGGTGATAATTTACCCATCACAACCTGTATATATCATAATCTTCATAACTGAAGGATGAGACATTTGGAAAATAGTGTTAAATACAAGAACTTGCAAAAATCTAGACATCTGGTGAACTTATATTATAAAAATGATTAAAAAACAGAAACTACCTTAAATCTCACTTGTATAATCTTTCTCTTCCAGCTCTACAGCAGACATTGCAATTACATCTCTGGCAAATGACATTCTGAAGATTGGAGGAGTTGCTTGAGTTAAATAAAGCTTTTGAGTAACACACACATGCACAAACTTTTTATATATATTTACACACATATATGTATGTATATACATACATACATTACACACACGCAAACACACATAACAGACATACACACAGACACACACAAATGCCTTATGAAGAATCTGCTTTACTGTAACAATTATTTGAATTTTTGTGTTCAGTATTTGTTGACTTAACATATCAGTTGCTGAGATTTTTTAAAATTTTTTTTTAATGTATTTATGTATGTATTTATTCAGTTTTGTAAAAGGAAGAAATAAAAATATTTTTCATGTGTAATGTTTTAGTCAATGGTTGATCTTTTCTCTGTTCTGATTTCCAAGTATTTTTTTAGACTTTTATAAATATTTTAATGCATTGTCAACTGTGTTACAGTTAGTCGAGTGGTTAAGGTATCTCCTTACTAGATTGATAGTTAAAGTTCAAATCCTATCACTATTACTTTTCTGTTGCCACTGACCATAAAAATTTTGCTGGCCTGACCAAATAAGTGCCAGGAGACATAGCTTGAAATTTGAAACAGTTGTATCACTATTTAATTCATTTTAAATTTTGGCACATCAGCAGTTTTGGAGAAAGGGCTGTCTTCCACAGCAGAAATGTTAATACCACTCTTCCTGATGAAGAGGCTTTGCCTGCAAGAGTGCTGCTCTGGTGCCACATTAAAAGCACTTATGCCAGTGTCATGGTAAAAGCACCCAGCACACACACTGTAAAGTGGTTGGCATTAGAAAGGATATCCAGCCATAGAAACCAAGCCAACTGGAACCTGGAAAACGGACATTAAAGGATGATGATGAAGTCAATTACATCGACCCCAGTGTTCAACTGGTACTTATTTTATCAATGTTGAAAGAATGAAAGACAAAGTTGACCTTGGCAGAATTTGAACTTAAAACATAAAAACAGACGAAATGTCGCTAAGCATTTTGCCTGGTGTGCTAACGATTCTGCCTGCTCACCACCTTACATATCGCTGTTTAATTAATAGGTGTTTTGATAATGTTCATTTGTTTCTTAGCTTCTTAATGTTGCACATCTTTCTAAGGGCAAACATTTACTGTCAAAGGGAAGAGATATTCTTTAGCTATATAACATCTTGAAATTCATGTTACATTCCACTGCATCACACTAGCTATTGATGGAAAACAAACTTTAATAAACTCATGTGTTGCATAATTCTTCAAATTCAAGAAATTTACAGCCCCCAGGTACTGGTGGTCTACCATATTGAATGCTTTACTTTGGTCTAAGTGGACCAGTGCCCCTCCTTTGCCGGCTATTCAAAACATCATTTACTACTACAGCTGCGGTAGTTTATACAAAGGCAAAACATGCCACCCACTCAAAATAAGGGTAGACGAACATGGCAAAGCTGTGACATGAGGAGATATTGATCAATCGGATATAGCTGATCATGTATGGAAAAAAGGAGACCACCTTCCCCTGTGGGATGAAGTTAAAATAATAGACACAGAACACCACTAGAAAATGCGAAAACTAAAAGAAGTAGCACATATGCTAGTACATAATAACCTCCTAAGCAGACCCAGTGCAGATATGAGTAGCATATGGGAACCAGTATTAAGGAAGGATAGGAAAATATTAGATATAAATAAAGCCCTAAAATTCACTCCATTATTGCCTACGGGCATATGGCACAGTGATTACTAACCCCAAGATTCCAGGCAGTGACCTGAATGATAATAAGAATACAAATAATAATAACATCGAAAAATACCTTAGGAATGAGAACTTGGGTTTGAAATTTCTCCAGGACACCTGAAGAGGGCTGGAGATTATATCAGCAGAAACGTTTTTTATTTCTTTATTGCCCACGAGGGGCTAAACATAGAGGGGACAAACAAAGACAGACAAATGGATTAAGTCGATTACATCGACCCCCTCCCCCAGTACGCAGCTGGTACTTAATTTATCGACCCCGAAAGGATGAAAGGCAAAGTCGACCTCGGCGGAATTTGAACTCAGAACGTAACAGCAGACGAAATACCGCTAAGCATTTTGCCCGGTGCTCTAACGTTTCTGCCAGCTCGGCGCAGAAACGTTTTAACAACAAACAAGATGAGGACAAATATCTGTCAAACGTAAATAATTCCTCATCTCTCAAATATAGAACTGTAATATATATATATATATATGTGTGTGTGTGTGTGTATGTATGTATATAATAGTTTTTAAGTGGAAAAATATGGCCCAAATCGGTCAGGATTGGGATGTTGAGGAGTGAAAGAAATCATAAATTTTCAAAATGCTTTTCATAGAGATGCCCACTATCATTTCGAAGACTGTGAAGAAAAATAGTGGAAAAATCCCTGTCAAATGGAGAAATTCCAACTTAAGTGGTCTTCCTGATCCGAAACTTCGTTTTTACGAAACCCCTTTCCCCAGCCCATTGCAAAAAATGTTCCCTACAAATTTCTTTATAATCGTAATCTATGTTGTTTGAAAGGTATTTGTATAAACTTTCAATAGAAGATGCCCATTTTCCCGAAAGATATAAAGGGAAAAAATTCGGATCGTGTGAATTTTCTGAAACTCCTCCCCTCAACCCTTTGGGAAAATTCATTGCAGCAAATCCCTATATACTCTGAATGTAAGCGGTATTTGTTGAAAATTTCGTAAGAATGTATCTATCTGGTAGTTATGAGGCAACAAAGTCAGTGGGGGCTGGGGTACAAATATGTCGTTATTCTATGTGTGTGTATGTATATATATGAAGGGCTTCTTTAAATTACCGTTTCAGCGGCTGAACGTGTGTTTGTGTGTGAGTATTCGACAATCACCAGTTTATGAACGACATTGCCGAAAACAAAAATCTTTTCTTTTCCTTGTTTCAGTCATTGGACTGCAGCCATGCTGGGGCACTGCCTTGAAGATTTTAATCGAATAAATCAACCCCAGTAACTATCATTTTTATGTCTGTTTTCCCAAAACTTCCAATTAGCAGTTATGTAAAGAAAACACCACCGGTTGTCAGTGGACAAACACAGTTTCTATCGACTAAGTCTACTCATCTTGATAACGTTTGGTTGCCCGGGGCTACATTGGAAGCCCTAGGTGCATGCAGTGGAACTGAACTCGGAACCATGTGGAAAGCAAACTTCCAACCACATACCCACACATACGTGAAAACTAATGAATAAATATTTTGTTTCTGGGGCTAAACCGGCCAAAACCTACCAATGTTATGAGTAATTTAGCTGGCAAAATTTTGGGTAATATACCGAAATATTACTAACGAGATGGATAGCGAAGCCATTGTTTATAGAAACCAGACAGTGTAACAGACGTGAAAACACGACATCATTCACACAACAAGCAATTATGCATACTCAGTTCAAAACATCATTGATAATGTTCTGTACAATTAACACAGTGGTTCTAATATAGGAAGGGGCTGAGAGAGAAGGCGCCTGGGAAAACGAGTCCTCCTTAAGAGTGCAAATGCATAAAAAAAAAGAAAATCTTCGTGGTTATTTCTATTCTTGATTTATATGACGGGGTGAGCGCGAACGCAGACCCCACACTTAGAAATAGCGCACCCGAGTCGCCCACATTTGGGGCGATCGCAAAGGTCAACCCAACCGGAGTGCAATGGAAGGACCTCACTTTGGGAGAACCACCTTGAGGATCATGGTTTACTCCTGTGCCAGGTAAGTATGTTTTTTTCGCTTTCACTAAACCCATATATTACAATATTTGCATTGTAACTTCACTGATATTGCCTTTAATATTACATTCTACTATTAATTTTTCAATAAATTTCATCATATATATTATAACTCATCTAATACAATTCATTATTTCTAATTAAGTGATTTAGTAATTTAATGCTTTAATTCGTTCAAATATTATGAAATTTAAACATTATCGCCTTGTTTAATTCAACAGTAAAGGCAAATGAACAAGGGAGACAACTCCAGTTTTATTTGTAAGTTTACCAATAAAGATACTGTAATACATTTACTACTACAAAACGAGCCAACAAAAGAGCATCTTACATGATCGTTAGGCATGCTAGATATAACAGCGAAATCTTCCTCAAATTACACACAATGGTTTCTATTTTTTACAAAGATAAAAACTAATTAGCGCCGGTTGTCACACGGTAGTGGGGGCAATCAAATAGAGTATACACACACACACAAACACGCACGTATATGATATCTGTATATATACCAGTGTATGTACGGCCGGTTGTTTGATGTCCGGAATAAGTAATATCCTGTTTCGTTGAAATATAGACGACATACATTCAAGAAACAATCATGTAAAAGAAGTAAAACATTATTGAAGTATACAAATTTTACAACTACATACAATGTTTTATAAAGCAAACCACTGACGGAAGACTTCTACAATCATTGCCTGTAGCTTATTTGGGGAGGAGGCAATGTAGCGATCCGCTTCAGACGGCACTTTTACGAGTATAGTACTTACGGATCTACTGTATAAGCCTGCAAAGAAGATTGGGAGGTAAGGGGTGGGTTGATGGCAATCTTAAGGGACACTCCGGATAGCATGTAGTATAACAACGCCAATGTATGTGTAAACAGTATTTTTCGTGAATTTAACAGGGGAGGGGTATCTTTTTATGAAGTTACCTGTTCAAAATTTATTCTGTTTTACTACCCCCACCTCAGCATCACACTCCGGACCAATTTTAGCCAATTCTTTTGCACGTAAAACTATGATAGGATCCTTTTCAGTAAAACAAGAAAAAAGAATTGTAAATATTCTCAGAAGAAAAAGTGTGTGATTTAAGGGAGATTTGGCTGTTGTTTCTAGCGCATCCCATGACAACTCTCCTCGTTTCTTTCTCACTCACGTATTGATGTTTTTCAATATTTTTCTCACCATAAACACATTTATGCAATAAAACCTTCTTTTTTAATGTATGATTGTTTTTTTCAATCCCACTGCCCGGCCTCAATTGTTTCTCTTCATAATTCCAAATATTGTAGAGCCTGAGAAGGTCATTGCTGGCATGTAAAAGATAATTCATTTTAACAGTATACTTTTCTGTTAGAAAAAGTTTTTCCTTACACACACACACACATTGAAGTCGGGGGTAACAATTTCAATTACCATTTTTCGTTGTTGTTGCTTATATCCCACCGGCATCATAATTCCATAAAATGAGTTTAATGAGAGAAAAATATTGAAAAAACATCAAATCGCAGACCTTTCCCTGTGAAAATACTTACCTTATGTATGTATGTATATATATATATATATATATATATATATATATATATATATATATCATACAAAAATGGGACAAGAACGCAAAACATCCAGACAGACGATACAAAGAAAACAAGGACGAGTCATTGGAAGCTTTCTTTCCTCAGTCGAGTTCCAGATTACCTTTGCAATTTTGGCTGGTTCGAGACCCCAGTACCTATCGTTTTAAAGTCTAGTATTCTATTGGTCTCTTTTCCCAAAAACCTCTAATTAACAGTTATCTAAATAAACCTTCTCTGGTTGTCAGTGGACAAACGCAG
Organism: Octopus bimaculoides; assembly: GCF_046866305.1. NCBI lineage: Eukaryota > Metazoa > Mollusca > Cephalopoda > Octopoda > Octopodidae > Octopus > Octopus bimaculoides. The sequence goes on along the minus strand of NC_142945.1, from coordinate 14,302,851 downwards.
TTTCCGTTTACTAAGTCTACTCATCTTGATAACGTTGATTGCTCCAATCTGGCTAACCCCAAGGAAAAACTAAGCTAAGAGCACTAGACTCATATATACATAGAAACCAAATAGAGTTCCCGCATAGTCTTTAAGTGCCAAAATCGGTCAGGATTGGAATGGTAAGGAGTGAAAGAATTCATGAATTTTTTAAAGGTTTTTCATTAAGAGATGTTCTCTATCACTTCAAATACTGTATTGAAGAAAAAAAAAAAAAAAAAAGCTGGAAAATCTGTCAGACGGAGAAATTCCATCTCCTGTAGTCTGACCGTCTATTTTTTGATTATATGACGGGGTGAGCGCGAACGCAGACCCCACACTTAGAAATAGCGCACCCGAGTCGCCCACATTTGGGGCGATCGCAAAGGTCAACCCAACCGGAGTGCAATGGAAGGGTCTCACTTCGGGAGAACCACCTTGAGGATCATGGTTTACTCCTGTGCCAGGTAAGTATGTTCGTTTCGCTTTCACTAAACTGATATATTACAATACTTGCATTGTAACTTCACTGATATTGCCTTTAATATTACTTTGAAATATTAATTTTTCAACAAATTTCATCATATATATTATAAACCACCTACTGCAACTCATTATTTCTAATTCAGTTGTTTAGTAAATTAATGTTTTAATTTCTTGACATTATAAAATTTATAAATCATAACTTTCTTTAATTCAACAGTAAAGACAAATGAACAAGGGAGATAATTCCAGTTTTATTTGTAAGAACCGATAAAAATATTTACGGTAATACATTTACTGCTACAAAACGAATAAACAAAAGAGCATCTTACATGATCGTTAGGCATGCTCGATATAACAACGAAATCTTCCTCAAATTACACACAACGATTTCTATTTATTTACAAAGATAAAAACTAATCAGCGCCTGTTGTCAAGCGGTGGTGGGGGACATATATAGTATACACACACAAACACGCACGCACGTATATGATATCTGTATATATACCAATGTCCGTACGACCGGTTGCTTGATGTCCGGAATAAGTAATATAATGTTTCGTTGAAATATAGACATACCTTCGAGAAACAATTATGTAAAAGAAGTAAAACATTATTATTGAAGTATAAAAATTTTACAACTACATACAATATTTTATAAAACAAACCACTGACGGAAGACTTCTACAATCAATGCCTGTAGCTTACTTGGGGAGGAGGCAATGTAGCGATCCGCTTCAGACGGCACTTTTATGAGTATAGTACTTACGGATCTACTGTATAAGTCTGTAAAGAGGATTGGGGTGGAAGTAATGGCACTGAAGGGTCACTCCGGATAGCACGCAGTATAACAACGCTTTTCGTGAATTTAACGGGGGGGGGGGGGCATCTTTTTTATTCTTTTCTACTCCCCCACTACCTCACCATCACACTCCGGACCAATTTTGGCGAATTCTTTTGCACGTAAAACTATGGTAGGATCGTTTTCAGTAAAACAAGAAAAAAGAATTGTAAATATTCTCAGAAGAAAAAGTGTGATTTAAGCGAGATTTGGCTGTTGTTTCTAGCACATCCCATGACAACCATCCTCGTTTCTTTCTCACTCACGCACGTATTGATGTATTTCAATACTTTTCTCTCCATAAACACATTTATGTAATAAAAAAATATTTTTAATTTATGATTTTATCCCACTGCCCGGCCTCGGTTGTTTCTGTTTATAATTCAAAATATTGGAGAGGCTGAGGTCATTGCTGGCATTTATCCACAGTGATTTCAAAAAGGTGGAATGTCAAAGATAATTCATTTTAACAGTATACTTTTGTTAGAGAAATGTGGGGGATAAAAAATTTTAATTACCATTTTTCGGTTGTTGCTTATAATCCCACCAACAGACCACGCGTGTGTTACTTCGGCATCAAAATTCCACAAAATGTGTTTAATGAGAGAAAAATATTGAAAAAACATCAATACATGTGAGAGTGAAAATGAGGAGTGTGGTCTTGGGATGTGCTAGAAACAACAACCAAATCTCACACCTTTTCCACTGAAAATACTTATCTTTAATATATATATATATATTGGAAAAAAAAAATAAGGTACTCAGATATCTGGATGGTTGTACATTAACAGATTTTTATTAATATGTCACATGTTTTATGAATATTAGCGCTTGCACCTATTCTTGTAGGTTTTTCAAATATGATTCTACTTCAGAGGATCTTTCTCTTTTTATAGTATTATTGAATGTGTAGGGGTGGAGAGAGATATATAGGATAGTAAAAAAGGGTGAGGAATGGAGGAAAAAGTGAGAAGGAGAGTGTGTGTGTGTGAGTGTTTTTGTATTGGTGTGTGTGTGCGCGTGCCTGTGTATCTGAAAGGTGTGTCAATAGGAAAGAGAAGGAAAGGTGAAAGAAGAAAATTGTGTTTACAGCTGATCAGTTCTTTCAATGACAAGTTTATTCTTGGCCTTTAAAAATGGCAAAAACCTGGTGACATTGTTTGGAAGAAAGTTGTTTTTCAAAAAAAAAGAATATATATATTAGAAATAATGAACTTCTAAATCTCTCAGATATATACATATATATATATATATATTCCACAATGTAACCTCGTGGACATCGGTGGCGATTTTTTCTTCCTCCGTTTTTCCCTTCTTTGAACTTTCCTTGTTTCTGCTCGAAACGTCATACTCTCACTCTTTCCTTTCCCCGAGCGTCTAGTAACACTATCTGTATCACGTCCTCACGTTGTTGTTTTTTGTCTTTCTCCTTTTTTTGAACTATATATATATATATATATAGATACTAACAGTATAGTATAGCCCGTGTTTTAGTTAGGATTATTAAGCTAATCAAGCGCTTTGTTTCAAATCAAACTAAGTAACACTGACGTCAAATTCGAGCGAAATCCGGAATGATACAATAAAGTAAGAGGAATTTTCTCGATTATGTCTGTTTTTGAATTATATGACGGGGTGAGCGCGAACGCAGACCCCACACTTAGAAATAGCGCACCCGAGTCGCCCACATTTGGGGCGATCGCAAAGGTCAACCCAACCGGAGTGCAATGGAAGGGCCTCACTTTGGGAGAACCACCTTGAGGATCATGGTTTACTCCTGTGCCAGGTAAGTATGTTTTTTGCTCTTTCACTAAACTCATATATTACAATATTTGCATTGTAACTTCACTGATATCGCCTCTAATATTACATTCTACTATTAATTTTTCAACAAATTTAACCATATATATTATAACTTAACTACTACAATTCATTATTTCTAATTAAGTGATTTAGTAATTTAATGCTTTAATTTGTTCAAATATGAAATTTAAAAATTATCGCCTTGTTTAATTTAACAGTAACGGCAAATGACCAAGGGAGACAACTCCAGTTTTATTTGTAAGTTTACCGATAAAAATATTTACTGTAAAACATTTACTACTACAAAACGAGCCAATAAAAGAGCATCTTACATGATAGTTAGGCATGATAGATATAACAGCAAAATCTTCCTCAAATTAGACACAACGATTTCTATTTTTTATAAAGATGAAAAGTAACCAGCGCCGTTTGTCAAGCGGTAATAGGGGCAAATACGCGCGCGCGCGCACAACACACGCATATATCTGCTTTTGCTTGTTGTTTGTATGTATTTTTATGTAACGGTCTGCTATGTATAACAAGTAAAAACAAAAAAAGCATACATTCTCTCTCTCTTTCTCACACGCACTTGAACATATATGCGTACAAAAAACATGTATGCAATAGGTGTGTACGTACGTATGTTGTTGTGTGTGTCACTGAAGTCATTCACACATTCATAATCTCTCTCTCTCTCTTTTAATCACATATTCACTCATTACAAAAAGTGATTAAAAGAATCTGTTATCTCTTTTTTTCTCCATGACATAACAGACACACACACACACCAATACCATTGCTCTCTTCACACACACTAAAAAAAACAACTTCACATACACACCACACTTTCTGTCTCGCATACTCCATCAAACACACACACATCAATTCCTCCGCATCTCGCCGACTTCGAAAAGATAACCTCCCTGGTTCAATCGCTCTCTCTCTTTCGCCGACTTCCAAAGATTGTTTATCTAATACCATTAGATAAAGGTTTGACTTGCTAGAAATAGCAGCCTAAAAACTACACATTCGTCGCAAGAAAAATATCTACAATAGTATTTCCGTACATAAAGACTTGCCAGAAATAGCAGCGAATAATAATTATTCATGTATGTAAAACCATGCTTCTCCAATGTATGACCATTAGAAAATTCGTTAGTGATAGTCTGTTCTTTGTTTGATTTACGGGGTGAGCGCGAACGCAGACCCCACACTTAGAAATAGCGCACCCGAGTCGCCCACATTTGGGGCGATCGCAAAGGTCAACCCAACCGGAGTGCAATGGAAGGGCCTCACTCTGGGAGAACCACCTTGCTGATCATGGTTTACCCCTGTGCCAGGTAAGTATGATTTTCCTCGTGGAAAATTTGAATATATTCCTTTACTATTCAATACATTCGATGATTTTATACCAACAACATTTACAATTCATTTATTTATACATCTCAAAAACAAAATAACTCTCTTTTCATTTTACTTACACAATTAATTACAACATTTTCGTCTCATACTAATTACTTAATTTACTTTATTTACCTAGATTTTAGAAATTTAATTACTCTAATTTCTTTCAAAACTCATTCTCTGCCCGTATATGCCAATCTTCAAGGGAGGTAATTCTGAACTTTTAAACTACGACAAATCTTTTCTCTTTTGTATATTTTCTTCTTTTTCGTTTATTGATTTACTTAAAAGTCAAAATACTTAAGGCTTCATTTAAAATTAAACCCTAATTCAATTCATTTATACAACCTTAAAATTCAGCAGCGGGTATTTCTATTAAAACGGACAGCCGTATGATTATTCATAACATGGCATAAAAGAACAATACTAGATAAAATAGCATTTAATTAAGATGGGAAGTTTTCACTTCAGATTTGAAACAAGAATTTTAATATTACCAAAAGTTGTGGAAATGGTCGATGCTTATAATATGCAGCAATAAGCGACTGTAAACACTTCGGACCAACAGAGGAAACATCTCGCCCGCAATCCAACCAGGGAGACACTTCTGTGGTCATTCAACATGCTAGAAATAGCAGTCACATTCTCTAGACTCACATCCTTCCATCTCAAAAAGGAAGGAAAGTCACGTTGGACAATAATATATCCTATACACTTCTAAATGATGCGAAGGGAACGGCTGGAATGTGTTTTTTTGCATCATAGATCTGTTCAAACAGGGACGCTCTGTGCTAGGCGGTGTCTTAACAACAAAATCTCAGTCGCATTCGAATTTGAAACCCTTCGTAAGTTGTATTTTCTCCGTGGTTTTTTGTTTTGTTTTGGTTTGGTTTGGTTTTTTTCTTTTCTGTTCACCAGGTACTTGGAAATGATGGAAGGAAGGTTTTTATGAAAAAATTTCAAAAATTTTAAACCACTGGATAAATCCCAGGGTAGAGACGGACTATATGTAATCTGAACCGCCCCCCCTCCTTATTTATTAATTCTTTTTTACGGAATCCCACGTTTTAGGCTATGGAGATTCCGATTCTGAAAAAAAATTGTTTGAAAAATTTCACCCCCCCCCCACCAAGCAGGCTATTTACATGCTAGAAATAACAGCCAAATCTCACAAAACTAGTGTTAGGGTTAGGTTTAGGGTTAGGGTTAGGGTCAGGGTTAGGGTTAGGGTCAGGGTTAGGGTTAGGGTTTGAGTTAGGGTTAGGTTTACCCTGTGGATCTATATAAAAAAAGGTGGGGGGGGGGAATCGAAATTTTGAAATTGAGATTTTTGAAAAATTTTTTTCAGAATCGGAATCTCCATAGCCTAAAACGTGGGATTCCGTAAAAAAAAAAATAATAAATAAGGGGGGAAAGGTTCAGATTACATATAGTCCATCAGGACCAATCCCAGTAATGACCTTGTCATGTTCTCCAATATTTTTAAAATTATAAACAGAAACGAACTGTGTGTGTGTGTGGGGGGCAGATGTTCAAATTTTTATTTATTTAAAAAGTATACTTTTCTCTTAGTAAACATGTTCCCCCATCCCACACACGGACGGACGGACGGACTTGCTTGGTCCCAAGGGATGAGGAATGAAACGAGGATGGTATCAGGTGGTCGTGGGATGTGCTAGAAACACCAGCTAAATCGCCCTTAACTAACACACTTCTTCGTCTGAAGATATTCTCATTGAAAAAAAATTACCCAAAAGGCTTCTCCTATCGTTTTTAAGTGCATAATACATTAAAAATTGGCCAATATTGGTCCCGGGGTGGTAAAGGGGAGGGAGGTGAAAAATCATAAATTTTCCAAAATCTTTTCTCATAAAAAGCCATCATTTATAAGACCCTGCTATGTATATGTAACGGTCGGGTTTTAATTAGTGTAGTTACCAATTGTAACGGTTAAGATTGATTAGGTACACAATAATATGAAATATCGGAGAGCAGTTGTAACGATAAAAATTTGGGTAATCTTCAAGTTTAGGGAGATTAAAAAAAAAAAAAATTCAAGGGAAGTAACTGAACGACTTACCAGTATTATCCGTACATCTCTGTTTATAAATAAATCACACACGTGATTTGATTGACGTTAGGGTTAGGGTGTGATTTATTTATAAACAGCTAGAAGAAAACGGATAATACTGGTAAGTCGTTCAGTTATTTCCCTTGAATATTTTTTTTTATCCCCCTAAACTTGAAGATTACCAAAATTTGTTGTTATAATTGCATGTTGTAAGATGCGAAAGATGAACAATGCATGAAGTTTTAAGAAAGTATTTATATACTGTTACGTTGCAAAATACCATACCTCGACGGGCAGGTTATAACATTCGAGAGCATGCGGCGAAAGAAAGATGTGGGAGAATGTTTCTTTGCATAGTTTGGCAGATAGCGATAGAATGATGTTGTAAGAGAACAGTGAAAGTTGTAGGGTCGTGGGACGTTGTCTCACAGTTGCTGACAGTAAATTTCATTTCTCTCGCTGACCAAACAAACGCTGAAACAAAAAGAATTAGTATCGAAAGATCGCCTGAAAAATGGTTGGGAAATCTTGACTGACATACGTACACATACATACATACACACGCACGCACGTACGCACGCGCACTCACACATACACATATCCACTTATCCGTCTGGAGCAAAATATGGCTGAACTTGGGATCTCCCCATTAACACATTTATGTTAGTGAAGAAAAACATTTTTTTTTTAATTTATGATTTTTTTTCAACCTCACTCCCCCATCCCATTGTTTCGGTTTTTAAGTATAATATATGGAAGGTATTTCACAGTGATTTACAAAAAAGAGGTATGTAAAAGTTAATTTATTTTAATAACGTACTTTTCTGTTAGTAAATGTTTTTTTCTCATACAAGGCCTCGTTTGGTTCAAAGGAGGAGGGAATTAAAAGTTTAAATTACCAATTTTGTTTTGTGCTTATACCCAACTAATGGACCACACGTGTGTCACTTCTACATCATCATTCCATAAAATATGTGGCATAACTACAGGGTTTTACCCCCCAGACTTTGGGAGGTCATAATTTCATTAAAAAATATTCATTTTTCTGAAAGTTATGACCTCCCAAAGTTTGGGGGGGTAAAACCCTGTAGTTATGCCAAATATGTTTACTGAGGTCGATATAATCAAGTAGTCCTCTCCCTCAAAATTTCAGGCCTTGTGCCATTAGTAGAAAAGATTATTATTATTATTATTATTATTATTATTATTATTATTATTATTATTAGGCAGCGATATGGCAGAGTCGTTAGCACGCCGGGAAATATGCTTAGCGGCATTTCGTCCGTCTGCATGAACTAAGTTCAAATTCCGTCGAGGTCGACTTTGCTTTCCATCCTTTCGGGGTCGATAGATTAAATATCAGTGAAACACTGGGGTCGATCTAATCGACTAGTCCTCTCCCTCAAAATTTCAGGCCTTGTGCCTTTTACTAGAAAGGATTATTATTGTTTGGTTCTTCATAATATTCTTGATTTACTTTCCAGTCTGTCTCTATAGCTTTCTCTACTTCTTGTCATTTCTTTCCCCACAATGTCATTGCTGTTGTTGCTTAGCCCCATGTCAGCCTGGATCGAGCCAACTAATGATCAAAAGTATTCAAACTAATGTCCATCCTGTCGCCCCCATACCGCAAAGAATATTATCCGCACTCCGTTATACCCAAGTATCTTCAAAGATGGCAGGGTGTGATTTAAGTGAGATTTGAATGACTGTTATTTCAAGCAGTTTGGGCTACCATACAGAGGCGCCTTCAATTCAGCTCAGCGTTCGTCTTTTCTTATATCTAGGACGTCATTAGTCACAGGTTAAGTCGCTTATTTCGACTCCAGTGCTCAACTTTTATCGACTCCGAAAGGATGAAAGGCAAAGTCGACCTCAGTGATATTTGAACTTAGAATGTAAGGACGGACGAAATGCCGAAAGCATTTTGCCCGGAGTGTTAACGATTCTGTCACTTCGTCTGCCTCCTTCCAAAGAAAATATTGATTACATGTACTCGGTAACTACATCAAAATCAGCCACCACCGTTAACACTCCAACTTCTACGCTAGTACGAGAGAGGATTTTTTTTCTGTTTAAACCCAGGTTACCACTAATCAGGCAGACTTATAATCAAAAGTATTCCAGCCAAGATCATCTTATCTTTATAAAAAATCAGATTTTATTGTCTACGTTTTTTTTAAACTTAGGACGGAAGAATGTGGTTTCAAAATTTTGTTGCTATTTTTGTAGCAATTATAGTAATTTGAAACGACCATAAAAAGGTTTCGTTCATTGCATTGGTTCTCTAAGTGAAGTGGTTAATGCCTCTGCTTTAAAAGGAATTGCTCTGATCGAATAAACCTATGATAAAAGGTATTCCAAATACGACAATCACTCTCGTATTTTTATTCGAGATTTTATCCAATATGTCCTTCCATATCTTTTAGGCAGTGAGATGTAAGTTGATCGAGAGTTGCACGTATTTTCTGCAGGCCCCGTGAAGACGTAACGGTTGTTTCAGCGGATAAGGTGGGACCTTATCAGTCAGGTCACGATGACCTTTTCTATCCATAATCCCCCCCTCCTCCAGTCAGTAACGCCTGCAAGAGTTATTTCCCTTCCATTAGGTCTATAACCTCGTCAATGAATCCTTGACAGTAAAGAGAGTTCGTAAGATTGGTTAGAACAGGGTATCGGGAATTTTCAGTTAGAATAGAAAATGTTAATACCAGTGCAATAACACGATTAAGCTTGGTCCAAACAAGCTGCAGTTTAAAGAAGGTTATAAATATCTGGATGATCTACATTTATACACCTACCCACGTGTGTGTGTGTGTTTATACATGTTTGTTAAGGCGCGTAGCCTGTGGTTAGGGTATTCGGTTCATGATGGTAAGGTCGCGAGTTCGATTTCTGGCGGCGCATTGTATCCTTCAGCAAGACCCTTTATTTTATGTTGTTCCAATCCATTCAGCTGGCAAAAATGAGTAGTACCTGTAATTCAAAGGGCCAGCCTTATCACATTCTGTGTCACGCTAAATCTCCCTGAGAATTACGTTAAGGGTATGAGTGTCTGTGGAGTGCTCAGCCACATGCACGCTAATTTCACGAGCAGGCTGTTCTAATGATTGGTTCAACTAGAATGCTCATCGTTGTAATCGACGGAGTGCCAGTTTATACATGTTTATGCTCAAATACACAAACACACACGCGTTCGCACTTGTATGTTTACATTTACATATGTATATCTATTATTTCTAGTCCCACTGAGTGGCACCTTGGGCAAGTGTCTTCTACTATAGCCTCGGGTCGACCAAAGCCTTGTGAGTGGATTTGGTAGACGGAAACTGAAAGAAGCCCGTCGTATATATGTGTGTGTGTATGTTTGTGTGTCTGTGTTTGTCCCCCTAGCATTGCTTGACAACCGATGCTGGTGTGTTTATGTCCCCTTAATTTAGCGGTTCGGCAAAAGAGAACGATAGAATAAGTATTAGGCACACAAAGAATAAGTCCCGGGGTCGATTTGTTTGACTAAAGGCCGTGCTCCAGCATGGCCGCAGTCAAATGTCTGAAACAAGTAAAAGAGTATGTAACATAAATATACATCTATACAGAAATATTTGTATTTATGTGTGTGTGTGTGTATATACATACACAAACTCTATCTCCCCCCCCCCCTCTCTTACACATGTTACTGACAGTTTTGAGGTCAAGATTTATAAGCTGGCAATTCAATATCTTATCGACTCTGTCATTTCTTTTTGTTTATTTATTTTATCTGACATATTTTGAATAATTGGGTCATTTGTTATAGATTCCCAATGGGTTAGGCTCTAGTTCACTGCATTTATGTTACTGCATGTGACAAAGGGTGTATCTTTGTAACACTGGAGAAACAAATATCACAAAGTATTTTTGATGGACAGCACTAGTTTACTTCCCTTGCAATTGTTTACATCTTTCTTTTGCTGAGACAAATCATTATCATTTAAATATAATAATGAAATTATTGTATACAGTGTTCAGCTGCACTACAACTTGTCAAAAGTGCGTACACAGCATATGCAGTAATGCACAAATGTCTGGAAAGTGAACAATATATGAGTCAGATACATGCTTGCATGTGTATGGAGGGGAGAAAATCAGGTGTAGTGTTGGCGAATCTCAGGAAGCATAGAAGTTTTGAAGGATGCAGTGCTCCGACAACTAACAACTGATGCCAGCAGTTTGTTCCATACTTCAGCAACTCTTAGTGTGTCTTTTATGTCTGCAATGAGATTGTATTGTTACTTGCTTAATGCATCAATAATTAAGTAATTTATCTAATTATCAGCAAAGTACTCTTAACGCAAATCAGGTTTTCTGGTTTAGTAAAGTCCTCGATGGTAATATCTGTCTCTGTTTGTCTATATGTCTGTAGGTATGTCTATCTGTGTCAATGTATATATTTGTCTCTGTCTATATATTTATCTGTTTATCTATCTATCTATCTATCTGTGTATCTATCTGGCTTTCTGTTTCTCTCTCTCTCTCTCTCTCTCTCTAATTTCTCTCTGGACAGAAGACAGGCTGCATGAAGTCATGTGATCTTCACTGAATTGTCTCAAATAGGCTGAATCACCTTTTCTCTGCTCACAAAGACAATAGACATTCATTTGCATTCATCCATGTACATGTGCAACTCTGTATAAAACTCTTCTACTATTACAACAACTATACTCCAAAGTACATTTGCATAAAACAGTTATTATGTTACTTCTCTCATAAATTGTATGTCCCATAGCTCATTGGTTTCAACACTTTTGGTGTGTTAAGACTATTGAAAAACATGCCAACTTAAAAACAGATAAGGTTGACAAGAAGGGCATCCTGATGTAGAATACAGCCTCAATACGTTTTGTTGAGTCCATACCAGTTTTGTTGAGTTCATACCCCTCCCCCCACTAAAACCCATATAAAAATGAGGATGATGTCATGTTTGTGTGTATGGAACAGGTTTCCAGGAGCATAGCTAGGGTTGAGGGTGACATGGACAGTCCATCTTGGGTGATTCTTTGTAGGGATGGCACTTTTGGGTCTGCTGTATAAGCCTGTATGCAGTGGAGTGGTTTACCAAACTCAAGAGCTACCCTAGGTGGGGCATACTCCTGTCATGCCACTGCTGTCTGCCAAATTCTACTCACAAAACACAAGTCAATCTATAGCTATGGCAGAAGACACTTGGTCAGTGCATTGTATGAGGAAATTGAATCCTGAACCACGTGAACGTGAAGTGAAATTCTTAGCCATACAGCCACACAGCCATGCCTGCACCCACTAGACTTTATGTCTATATTTCAGTTTAATAGGAGTGGGATGCGCATAAGCTAGAGGTGTGCACAACAGATAAAAAGTCCATAATAGCTAGATATATTCAACCAGGTAGATAAGAGCTAACTATTAATACATCATTATAAAAACCGAATAAATGAACAAAAGTAATTGAAAAAGAAAATATTGCAGAAACTGTAGATTGACTAGGGTGACATGTGTAACAGATAAACATATATATCAGGAAAAATACAATTGAAAGTGAAGATAATGAATAGAGGAATGGCAGCCATGATAGCTTTACTTATAATTACAATTTTCAGTGCTATGAAATTCTTTTATTTGTTTCAGTCATTTGACTGCAGCCATGCTGGAGCACCGCCTTTAGTCGAGCAAATCGACCCCAGGACTTATTCTTTGTAAGCCTAGTACTTATTCTATCGGTCTCTATTGCCGAACTGCTAAGTTACGGGGACGTAAACACACCAGTATCGGTTGTCAAGCGATGTTGGAGGGACAAACAGACACAAACACACACACACACAAACACACACACACACACACACACACACACACACATATATATATATACGATGGGCTTCTTTCAGTTTCCGTCTGCTAAATCCACTCACAAGGCTTTGGTCGGCCTGAGGCTATAGCAGAAGACATTTTCCCAAAGTGCCACGCAGTTGGACTGAACCCGGAACCATGTGGTTGGGAAGCAAGCTATTTACCACACAGTGTTGATTTATTTCGACTAAGTTAAATATGTGCCTAATTTTCACTGAGACAGAAGGAGTTGTTTTTAATGAAATTACCTCTCGTGTATTACTGATATTTGCTTGATGTAACACAAAATGATGATTGGGGAGTGACAATATGTGCATCTCTGATCACAAGCAAAAGTAGTTGGGGAGCACCATAGCTGTGTGTTAAGAGGAATTCTCTGGGAATTGAATAATTTGCTTCTGGAAACATGAGTCTTTCATTCAACATCCTTAGATAACCCTTATTCAGGGACCTTTTGAGTGGGATGGGCTACTCGACCCAAGGAAAATTCTAACTGGGCCCTACCTGCAAGGTCATGTGCTGTTTATCGTGGTATAAGATCACCATGTCACGCACATATAGTTGTGATGCATGTGCCTGGTGTACCCTTATCAGACGGGTAGTCATGATGGGTATACTGGGCTTTGTATTGTTTATCCCAGTGTCACTTTGATAGCATGCAATGCTCTCTCACTCAATAATAATAATAATATTAATAATAATAATAATAATAATAATAATGATGATGATAGCCACAAATATGCAATAGAGGTGAGAATTTATATTTTGGAGTCTGAGTTTCAAACCTGTAATTTTTTATGTATTATTAATTACTATCTCAAGAGTACAGCAAAACTATCTAAAGTATTCTCCAGAAGTATATATGTCATTGAAGCCCATATTAAAATGGTACTATAATCTATCACTCTCTCTCTCTCTTTCTATATATATATATATATATATATATATATATATATATATAATCCCAAAACTTACAATGTATTTTCACACATAAAAATTCATTCAGTATGCTCAACCATTTGTATCTAAAATGTAGGCCAATATTTGTTCTGTGAAATGTTGCCACCCACATGTTGATACATGACACTCCTTTCCCCATGATCTTAGAAAATCTTGTTAATATTTAATGTTAAAAGAATTTATTGAATTCATACCTTGAATGGATAATTTCAAAACACAAAATGATTTTCGAATTTCATTTTGGACGGGATATATTGAATGCAGCATTTCTGTCTCAATTGAATGAATACCTCACAGAGATACGAGTATGGCTGTGTGGTTAAGGTGTTTCCATTGCAACTAGATGGTTTGGTGTTCAGTCCCACTGTGCAGCATTTTGTTCAAGTGTTTTTTTACTATAGCTCTGCATTGACCAATGTCTCATGAGTGAATTTTCATCATCATCATCATCATCATCGTTTAACGTCCGCTTTCCATGCTAGCATGGGTTGGACGATTTGACTGAGGACTGGTGAAACCGGATGGCAACACCAGGCTCCAATCTAATTTGGCAGAGTTTCTACAGCTGGATGCCCTTCCTAACGCCAACCACTTAGAGAGTGTTGATGGAAATGTATGGAAGCCTGTCATATATATATATAAGTGTGCATCTGTGTGTATGTTTGTGTTGTCCTTCCACTGTTTGATAACCAGTGTTGGTTTGTTTACATTCCTGTAATTTAGCAGATCAGTGAAAGTAACTGATAGAATAAGTATGAAACCTTAAAAAAAAAGTAATAGTAATAATGATAATAATAATAATGATGATAAGTAGCAGGGTCAGTATGTTCAAATAAATCCCTCATAGTGGTACCCCAGCTTGGCCACAGTCCAATGACTGAAGTAAAAAGTGAAAGATAAAGAAAAAAACATAATCAGTGAATTGAACTCTATTCAGGGAAACCTCATTAATGGGTTGGGCAACCCATCAATGATACCAGTACAGTATTGCACTCACGGTAACAAGATTATGGTTTTAGTTCCCAGACTGGACCGTGAACTGTGTTCTTGAGCAAGACTTTTCTTTTCATGTTGCTCTGTGATCACTTTGACCTTTGATGTGTAGAGCATGGTGCATCTGTATAGGCAATTTCATGGAGGAAGTTAGTCAACGTACAACACAAGCATTTGATTCCTTTAAACAAATCATCTGTGAAAAGTTGTTCTAGAATAAATTACAGAACCCTTATCTGTTGTCTTTGATAAGAGAACCCATAACAGTATGATAAACATTGTATGAGAGTTAATACTTTTACACATGTATACATACTCTTGTGAAGGCACACGACTCAGTGGTTAGAGTATCAGGCTCACAACCATGAGGTAGTGAGTTTGATTCCTGAACTGGGCTGTGTGTTGAGCAAGACACTTTATTTCATGTTGATCCAGTTCACTTAGCTGTAGAAATGAGTTGTGCCGTCACTAGTGCTGTATTGCTTTTGCCTTTCCCTTGGATAACACTGGTGGCGTGGAGAGGGGAGGCTGGTATGCATAGGTGACTGCTTGTCTTCCATAAACAACCTTGCCTGGGCTTATATTTCATAGGGTAAATTCCTAGGTGCAAACCAAAGGGGAGTCTTTATCCTTTTACATCTTCTTGATACCTGATGTTAAGATTTTGGATAGGAGCTCTCAGGTACTTTGCTACCAACCTATGGTCATTTTTATGCTTTTGTATCTTCTGTTTAATGAGAGAGTGCAATTCAAGTGACTATATATTAGATGATTTTATTAATTCATTACCTAAGGTGCTGCATATAATTGAGAAAACATTAATCCTAAAGAAATCCTTTACAGTTAGAATGCCTGACTTCTTCATTTGTGATTCAGTGTGAATATTTGAATACTTTTTATATAACAACATTTAAAATTTAAAATTTTAGATGTTGTTTACTGCTGATTTGCTTGTCTTTCTTCAAGCAAATATAACATAGATTAAACTTAGGCGTGACAGCAGATGGGAGAAATATAAGAATATTTGTGCATTTATAAATAGGAAAGAGTATTTTTTATGCTTTTATAGTAGAGATAACATTTGAGATTTTCAGGTTGATTGCATTAACCATTTTGAAGCCAACCCAACTGTAACACCCCACCCCCTCTGGTTCTGTGAATCAAAGCACATGTTTTAATATGATCTAAATTAAAATCTTCCATTAAATTTCATGTTAATTTATATTCCAAACATCAGCTTAATAATAACAAAATTATTTCACTAAATTCTTCATTATTTAAAAAATTAATTGCAATTAAGACAGTGTATTTCAACAGAAATATTGTAACTAAAGGGTTGACATGTTGATTCCATTTAATTTAAGCATTTATTAATGGATGAGCTGTAATATCACTTCCCCACACATTTTCTATCTTTATTTTACTCAGTATCTCAGCATCTTTTCATATATGACAAAGGAATATATTAAAAGGAAGGCTAAGACTGTTTGTATTTCGTATGTGTATTCCGTGTGCAAGATTCTTGATGTGGATACATGTGTTGAAAGAGATTGCAAGAGTGCAATGAAATGATTTAACCAAAAAACTATATAAATTAATAAAGGACTGAACCAGTGCGTGTGTTTATTACCGGCATAATGCCTCTCCCAAGGTTTAATTGTAAGACTGTTTGTGTTTTATTATTTGGAGATGGAGAAACAATGGGTTAAAGCATGCTAAGGATCATAACAACTGATAATCTTTCCATGACAAACAAACAACTTGGAAGGGGAACATGGAAGATTTTAAGCTTCTATAAGATAATTTAACCAAATAAAATACCAGTTGAATTCTGGGGTTGATTTAATAGTCCTCTACTGCAGTGTTTCACATAGTTAGGGGTATACTGCAAAGACTTAAAAGGATGGTGGACAAACTACATTGTGTGATAAAATTAAGATGGTTTTAAACTTTTTAAACCTGTCAAACGCCACAACAAAGAAATAATTACATGGTTGCAAACTGTTGTGTCTTTTCATTAATAAACAGTGGGAGGGGCCTAAAGTTTCACTTAGTTCTTTTATCCTTTTTTTTTTCTCTGGTGGGGGCCCTGATATTTGTCAGTTTAAGAACCACTATTGTAACGCATCCTAAAACTGAATGGAATTTTTATAATTGAAGAATTATGATTACTGGGCGGTCAAATATAAAGAGTGAATTCTGATTTGTATGCACCGGAAAGCATTGCAGACTTTAGAAAGAATAGATTCGACTATTAAAATGGCGTCATCATGTGATCCGTATGTTGACAATTTACATGCTTGTTTCCATAACTAATATTTTTGATTTATGTTCGTTTATTTTGCTCCTGAAATCGTGTTATTCTATGTTGCATTCATTTCCCCCTACTTTTCTGTGTTTTTCACTCACTGTCAGCCAGTTTAACAGATTCTCCAGTCGAATGTTGTTATAATGTAAGCAAGTTCTCTGCAGGACAACTTGTCTTTCGGACTGGAATCCTGTTTCGATAGATAAATGAAAAGGAGAATAATGCAGATAGTAGAGCATCCGATTGCTTTCTAGTATTTAATTTCTTTTCGAATCTACTGAAATTAGTCCGAGCGTCGTCCCATTCGACTAGAATTCTCTCATTGTTTACTTGCGTTTTCTTGCACTCGTCGACTTGCAGTTGTTTTCTAAGAGCATCAACTGCATTTCTCTCAGCAACCTTGAAGAGATCTCGAGATGGCCATTGACACCACAAGTCCTTTCTGCAGACCTAACTATAAAAAAAAAAATGCTGTGCTGCGAAAAATTGAATATACACTCCTCCTGTGTCCCCATCAAACGAAATCACTTTTGTAGTTAGATGTTTATCACGTCACAAAGTAATAAGAATCGTCATATTATTTAGTTTTTTTCGCCGTTCGAAATAAAAATGGTAAATATTCGACATTTCTTCTACTGAGTACATTGCAAAAACAATATTTTAGGAAGTTTTAATTCCTTGTTATCTTCATTTTAACTAGTTATTCTTCATCACAGTAATGTGCCGGCTATTGTTGACAGACCAGCATCAAAGTTCTTGTAGCTTTGTGCATTGTGCAGATGTGCTCCCTGCGTAAAACTGGGCGTGAACACGTGTGTGCATTTCTGCAAAACTGGTGCTCTTATCTGCGTATTTCTGTAGATAATAACAAGTACATTCATGTTGCTGAATTATTTTCTTTCTATTTTAAACGCCAGCGAATACGTTCCGTCATAAAACACTGATAACGAGGAGGGCGATAGAATCGCATCGTCAATAGAATAATTAGATCTGATCACGTAATTGTCTCGTTTGGATTTCTTTTATTCATATCAAAAAAATGAAAAGAAAATCAACAACACTCATGTAACGTTTAATATTATAAGAAGATACTGATATATATATATATATATATATATTGCAGGCACCATTTAATTAGGTGGCTTGTTTTAAATGGAATATTGATGTCTGTTTAATTGCATAGAAACACATGGATATACATACATTGAAAATAAAAGGTATTTAAGAAAGCAAATGAAAATTTTAATGAATAACAACTTTCTGGTATTGGATTGTTATACCTTGCTATTTATGTCTATGACGGACACCAAACTCCGCTGCCACGCCTTCTCTGTTTTCTGTTGCTTATTACCGAACTCACTGAGTACGTGTGATTTTGTTACTATATATATATATATATATATATGTGTGTGTGGGTGTACCTGTGCGTGAGTGTGTACCTGTGTGCGTCTTAGAGACATCTTTCGTCACTAATAACAAGGCTTGTGGGAGTGAGATTGCCGAGTTAAGCGATAACGTCGTCAAACGACATGGTTGCGTAAGGACGTACGATTACTTGTTTTATAAACCCACCTGACCATTCTGTTGATGCAATAGTAATTGACTACACGGGGTCGCAACTACAAATACAGCTTTGTCTGATATTAGGGACTCGAGTTTGTACCCGAATTACCCTTGAAAACTCACTATGTACTTGAGGGCAAGTCTGTTGGTTAGTGTGTTTCCTATTTCGTATATTAATATACTGTTTCCGGCATTATCTTCTGGTTTGTTTTTCACGATACATTTCTTTACTTTGTTTTAGGATTTCATACTGTTTGTGTTCTATGATGACATACTGTGTCGTACAATATTATCTGATATACAATGTTGTTGTGCGATGTTATGCGTGGCGTAATGTTGTAGGTGCATTTAGCCCCAAGTCACTATTGACCGAGTAAGACCTGTGATCAAAGACGCCTCGGGTGTAATCATCCTGTATTTTTTATACATCAGTAACTATATTATTTAATGTACCCTTCTTTATTTAAAACAATAAGGTGTACATCGAAGGAGGTTTGGCTACTATTCCTAGTAGGTTGAGTGACTGCGTAGAAGCACCAGCGTTTGATTTTTCAGACGATGGTATTATAAAATATATATATATATACAAAAAATTTACTGTGTTACCTGAATGCCACTCTGTACTGTTTGAATGTCATACTGTACTGTGTTGTTATAGTGTTATATAATGTCATACTCTCTGTGTTTTGTTATAATGATATCATACTATACCTTGTGCTATATGATGTCATACAGTCTGTGTTACCTGAATGTGATACTGTACTGTGATCCCTGGATGTAATACTGTGTTATATGATCACTTACTGTACTGCGTTGCCTGAATGTTGTACAGTGTGTTGTCTAAATCCTATACTCTATTGTTATATGCTGTCATACTGTAGTACTGAAGTACTGTGTTTTCTGAATGTTGTGTAATTTAATGTCATACTGCATTGTGTTAGCTAAATATCATATGTACTAAGTTACTGAATGTCATAGTGTACTATGTTATCAAAATATAAAACCAAATTTTGTTGAGTGAATGTCATACCAAACAGTGTGGTCCAAATGTCATATTGTGTTATCTGAATGTCATACTGTATTGTTTTGTCATATACTATGATTTATGTTATACTTTGTAGTATGATATCTAATTGTACTAAAATGTTTGTTGTTGGACTTTGTTGTCAGTACTTCTTATTGTGCCACATGGTACTGTATCACCTGATTGTCATGTTTTGCCATGATGTAAGAATGTTGTCTGTACTCATCATCTTCGTCATTTACTATCCACTTTTCCATGCTTGCATGAGTCAGATGGAATTTGTTAAGATAGACTTTCTAAGGCTGGATACCTTTCCTGTCACCATTCCTCACCTGTTTCCAAGCGAGGTAATATGTGCACATAGTCAAACACGTTTTTCACAGAAAACTCATTTACAACTGTCACATGATGTCTGGACAAGGGTGCATACACACATACATAGATATACAGATCTCTCTTACTGAGGTAGACATGTATCTTCTTTACTGCCAGACCCCTATTTCTGCCCCTCTACTCATACTCTAACCTCTCATCTGGCACAAATCCACCTTCCTCAGTATTATCCCCACCACCCAGTTAAAGGGTCTTGTCTTGTAAATTATTTGGTGACCTCACTGCTACTGGTGCCATGTAAAAAGTACCCAGTGCACTCTCTAACGTGGTTAGCATTAGGAAGGGCATCCAGCCATAGAAACCATACCAAAGCAGACAGTGGAGCTTGACACAGTGATCTGACTTGCCAACTCCTGTCAAACCATCCAACTCATGCTAGCATGGAAAATGAATGTTAAATGTTTCTTCCCACTTTCTACATTTTCTGTTTTCCAACATATCTTTTTTTATACAGAACAGTCATTTGTTATATCCAGCAGATCCTGTAACCATGTAGTGGCTCCCTTGTTGACTCATAGCATTAGTACCTACTTAAGTACTACTTTAAAAAAATCATACTAGGTTATTGCTGTTGGCATTGCTTCAAATGTACATTTAGATGAAAATCTTCTGCCTAAACTGTCCATCATATTGAAATAAAGAGTAACAAGATGTGGCTGCACGTAGATAAAATGGATTTGCTTATGTATATTTTATTTGTGGGTCTGTGTATATTATGTTAATAGTGTTGTAGTTGTTTGTTTGGTCCTAGATCAGGCCAGATGTAGCAGACCTATGTATATGTATATAATGAGTTTCTTTCAGTTTCTAGCTACCACGTCCACTCACAGGGCTGTGGTTGGCCCTGGGCTATTGTAGAAGGCATTTGCCCAGGGTGCCATATAATGGAACTGAACCCAGGATCACATGGTTGCCTGAGCCTATTGTGTTGCGTAAATATCATATAGTGTATTGTATCATAACGTATCGTCAAAATGTATTGTCCAATATCCTGTTGCTTGCTGTTATATTTTAATAATCCATGATACAGAAGATATAAGTTCTAGCTGTGAAACTAAATACCATTTAGTTTTACAGCTAGAACAACTTAAGCGAAGTAGATACAGAAAACCTTGTTTTAAATGTAACAAGAAAATAATTATATGCGTGTGTCTGTGAGATTGTGTCTATACACCATCATCATTCATTATCATCTAATGCATGGGTCTGACGGAATTTTCTGAGGCAAATTTTTCTATGGCCAAATACCCTTCATGTTACCAACCCTCATCTGTTTCCAAGCGAGGTAATATTTCACCATAACCAGACATGTACATCATTTACAATTGACGGATATTTGTCCTCATCTTGTTTTTTTGTTGAGACAATGTTTTGGTTGACATACCCTCCAGCCTTCATCGGGTGTCTTGGGGAAATTTTGAAACTAGGTTCTCATTCTCCCATAATCACTACCTAATTAAACCACCTTTAATGTTAATTTCTTCTTCTATTACATATCTATTACACCTACTTTTAGCATAATTTTATTAAAAAAATCACCTATACTAATTAATATCTTGTACACACCATGAGTAACTTTCACCAACATTTGAGCATACATTATTGCTAACTTTTATAACTGTTTGACTATCATTCTAACATTTGAATTGATACACTTGAAATTGAGTAGTACCCTGTTTAGTGTGGGGGGTGGGGAATTTCAGTCATTTATATGCCATGGCCCATATGAATCCTGCGGCTCATGACACACCTATCCCCCCCCCCCCAAAAAAAAATGCACATTGAAATCTCACAACTATGAGATAATATATGATTAATTCAAAGCAGTGTGAATAAATAAACATTACATCTGACAGAATGTAATCTGAATGCTTAAAGGGTTACGAATATGCAGGCAGGGCAAACAGCTGAACCATCAAAGATAGTTGCTGGGATAAGTGTTTCATAAGGCCAGAGCTTAACCAACTTTCCATGGCATGTAAATGACTGAAATTGTAACCCATCCCCCATCTCCTGAACAGGATGCTAGTCAATTATAAAATTGATTATAATTTTTTTGATACAGACAGAAGGTCATAAATTTGAGGAGAAAGTGCATAATTAGACCAATTTCACCCTCCTTCATTATTCTTTTGATTAACCCCCAAAGGATAAAAGCAAAGTTGGCCCTGGTGGAATTTAAACTTTTAGCATTAAACATACACATCTAAGTACTGCAAAGCATTTTATCTATCATTTTATTGATTCTGCCAATTCAATCCCTAATAGTAATAATAATAATAACAACAATAATAATAATAATAATGATGATGATGATGATGATGATGATAATGGTGGTGGTGGTGATGATGATAAGTGTTGGGACCACATTTTATGAATTTTCTTATTTATATTTTAATGTACAAATTTATACATCCTCTTAACATCATTTCATTATTACATTAAAGATTTCTTAGACATAGCTGAGGTTGTTTAAAGCGTATCACCCAAATGCACAAGTTCCATTAAAGCAGGTTAATATTACAGATATTAATAAGCTGGTGAGCTGGCAAAACTGTTATTGTGTCAGGTAGAATACCTAGCAGCATTTTGTCCATCATTATGTTCTGAGTTCAAATTCTGCCAAAGCTGACTTTGCCTTTCGTCCTTTCAGGGTTGATAAAATAAGTACCAGTTGCTTACTAGGGTCAATGTAATCGACTTACTCCATCACCTGAACTTGCTGGCCTTGTGCCAAAATTTGAAACCAACACTACAGATGTTAATAACACAGCATGCTGGCAGAACTGTTACTGTGCTGGGGAAAATGCTTAGTGGCATTTTGTCCATCATTATGTTTTGAGTTTAAGTTCTGCTGAGGTCGACTTTGCCTCTTATTTTCTCAAGGTCAATGAAATAAGTACCAGTTGTTCACTGGGGTTGATGTAATTGACTGCCTTCATCCCCCACAAACATTTTTCCGGCCTTGTGCCTATAATAGAAAGGAATCTTATAGATGTTAAGTTGTTGTTGTTGGCACTCCGTCACTTACGACGTCGAGGGTTTCAGTTGATCCGATCAACGGAACAGCCTGTTCATGAAATTAACGTACAAGTGGCTGAGCACTCCACAGACACGTGTACCCTTAACGTCGTTCTCAGGGATATTCAGCGTGACACAGTGTGACAAAGCTGACCCTTTGAATTACGGGCACAACAGAAACAGGAAGTAAGAGTGAGAGAAAGTTGTGGTGGAAGAGTACTACAGGGTTCGCCACCATCCCCTGCCGGAGCCTCGTGGAGCTTTAGGTGTTTTCGCTCAATAAACACTCACAACGCCCGGTCTGGGAATCGAAACTGCGATCCTATGACCGCGAGTCTGCTGCCCTAACCACTGGGCCATTGCGCCTCCACATAGATGTTAAGAATCATGGTGCAACAGACATAGTAGAATGCCTTACTAAGCACTTTGTAGTG
This sequence comes from Octopus bimaculoides, assembly GCF_046866305.1. Taxonomy (NCBI): domain Eukaryota; kingdom Metazoa; phylum Mollusca; class Cephalopoda; order Octopoda; family Octopodidae; genus Octopus; species Octopus bimaculoides. The sequence goes on along the minus strand of NC_142945.1, from coordinate 14,279,673 downwards.
TTTTGTATTGGGACTTAAATTCCAACATTGTGTCAGTTGATTTTTGCCTTAAGGACCAATAAAATACAATAAGTACCAGTCAAATACTGTGGGTGATTGAATTAACTACACTTATCCTACCAAATTTTTTGGCAGCTTCATATCAGTGCTAGAAACCATTATTACAAACATAGATTTCATTAGTTGCAGTTTTGAGTTAAAAATCTCACCTTTGGCTGACAGTTTTGTGATTTGATTGATTTTTCATTGTTGTTTAACCCTTGGCAGCCCTGATGAAGTTAATCTATGATCAAAAATATTTTGTCTTTTTATTTGAGTATACTGTATTTTGGACTATGTTATCCAATGTATCTGTTTTATATGTAGTCAGATGTGATTTGAGGGTGATTTGGTTGCTAATTCTAGCGAGTTGAACAATCTCATAGTAGCTACTTCATTAGCTCATGATTTGACTGTTTTTCTTAACAGACAAGATGTCTTAATATCAGAGAAGCTGAGTTAATTTCCAGCATACTCTGCTTGTTATACAGGACAGCATTCCTAATTAGATGCTGAACACAGCCATCAACGATGCCAAAAGAATTTGCCTAAACTTGCTTCAGTCAACAAACTTCAAAATTCCAACCTCCCCAGATCCCATCACTGCTCCAAATAGTTCTCACTATGTCAGTTCTGTGTTGATTAAACCATTGACTCACAAGAGATGAATAAACGATGTAAATGTGAACAGCTTTGACAGAGTAAACATTATAAAAAACATATTAACTTTATGCTAAATAGACCTTGAGTTTTCAGCTACTGCTGAAGCTGTATTCATTAAAAGTAGTATGTTACAAAAGATTAGAGTGGGCTACATATGACACCTTAACTGCTTGAGTAAGTGGAGCATGGTTTGATTTTAACAGTGCTGATATGGAAGAATGACTATGCAGGGGAACTATTATATTCCTCAACTCTTAATGGATCATTCAAGCTTTCTTAAAGACTTTGTCTTTATGTGTATTGTCTTGTGAGAAAGTTAGGCTGCCAAAGTACATTCTTCTCTAAGTTACTGACATTGGTTAGAAAATGCTTGTTTGAGTAGTGGTATGTGAGATTAACCTTCTACTAGTAACCTGTCAGAAGCTACCTTTAGTTCATCATCATCATCATCATTTAATGTCTGTTTTCCATGCTGGTATGGACTGCATGGTTTGACAGGAGCTGGTCAGCTAGAGAGCTGCCCTAGCTCCCTCAGTTCTTTGGCACGGTTTCTACAGCTGGATGCCCTTCCTAATGCCAACCACTTTACAGAGTGTACTGGGTGCATTTACACAGCTCTGGCACAGGTGTGCTTATGTAACACTGGCACAGGTGCTTTTTATGTGGCACCAGCAGCCCTGGGCTCATAAGATAAGGAATTCTCAGCTGCTGTGATATAAAACCACGTTTTTTGTTTTTTTTTGTTTGAGTATTCATCTTTAAAATCTATCTTAATTTTATGTGAGAACACTTTAAATAAATTGTTTCAAACTACACCTTGATAAGGAAGAGGTCGGACACCTTACTAAATTCCTCCAGATTCTTGATTATTTTTCAAATTTTATAGAAATACATGGACAGCATTATTTCATGAGAAATATGGTCAGAAAAGATTTTAAATAGATCAACCAGGTATTGAACTTGTATCATAGATTTATATCATCTGGTTATCCAGAGCTTTCCACTTCTCTACAACATGTCTGTTTTGTAACTTATCAGTCATATTGTTAAACACAAAGACTAAAGCTTCTTCTGTGAGTTCAGTGATCCTATGTCTAGTTTTTGTAAACATGTATGTACGTATGTGTGTGTGTGTGTGTCTGTGTGAGAGAGAGAGATGTAAATATATGTCAGAGGTTAATTCTACTTCGTTTATTGTTTATATTTTGTACATCACATGTAATAAGCATGATAGCTACATTATCAATCTCAAGTATGCAAATGTTTTTTTTATTTATATGTTGCTGTTATCATTTTTGAAATTGAATAATTGGCTTCTGAAACAAAGCTCAGAATAAGAGCAGATAGTCATGAATTGTTCGCCTGTGAATTGTACAGAAAATGCTTCTGTGTAAAATGACTGTTCCAGTGAGAGCTGAGTTGTGTAGTTTGCACAAGTTGCCTTTGTTCTGTTTGTCAATGTAAACCTAAAAACAATAGCTGAAGCGCCAGTACCCAAGGAAGCTGGTGACAGTCTACATTTATCCTTTATCTTTTACTTGTTTCAGTCATTCAGCTGTAGCCATGCTGGGGCACTGCCTTGAAGAATTCAGTCAAACAATTCTCCTCCAATTAGTATTTTTTTTTTTTAAGGCTGGTACTTGTTCTGTCCAGCTCTTTTGCCAAACTGCTAAGTTACAAGGACATAAACAAACCAACACTAGTTATCAAGTGATTAAGGAGTTACAGATACAAAGACACACAAACATATACATGTATATACAAACATATATATGGCAGATTTCCATACAGTTTCTCTCTACCAAATCCACTCACAATGCATTGAATGGCTTGGGGCTATAGTGGAACACACTTGTCCAAGGTGCAATTCTGTGGGACTGAACCTGAAATCATGTAGTTGTAAAGCCAACTTCTTAATCTCAGTCTTGTATGCACCTGTTTAGCAACATTTAATCCATAGGAAAATTCATAGAAGAGCTTGATAAGTCCAATTGCCATCAGAAATGGTAACTGACTTCATTAAACTTCTTTTAAGCAATAATCTAACATGAAAAATTGGCTTCCTTATGAGCATACTAATCCTTTCTACTATAGGCACAAGGCCTGAAATTTTGGAGGAGGGGACTAGTTGATTATATCGACCCCAGTGTTTCACTGGTACATAATTTATTGACCCTGAAAGGATGAAAGGCAGAGCCGACCTCGGTGGAATTTGAACTCAGAACGTAAAGACGGATGAAATACTGCAAAGCATTTTGCTTGCTGTGCTAACAATTCTGCCAGTTCACCACCTTGATGATGATGATGATGGTGGTGGTGGTGGTGGTCCTTATGAGCATAATAATAATATATAATTGAATAAAAGGGAAGACATAAATTGTTACTCTTTTCCGTTATTTTTGGAAAAATTCTGTTTGATACTCTCTAAGTTGTTTGATGTATATATAAACAGTTTATATAATTCAGAAAAAGGTTGTATTTGTTCTTATTGCTAAAAATATAAATAGACAAACTAAAAAGGTCACCTGTTACATGAGAGATCTTTTGCATGTTCTTTTGCGTGGTCGTATTTTTCTTTAATATCATCCTTGTATAATATAATGGACAAGAACTACATAAGAAAAATATATTTGCATTTGTCTTACAATGAAATGGTGTATGTATGCAATTGAAGCAGTGTTAAATTAAAATAGCCATATATGTATCATACTAGTATGTCTATTAGAGATTTAATCTCAGACAAAGAAATAACACAGTAATTTGCCTATCAACATTGCATGTACATTATGTATGACAAATAGGTGTCTATTCTGATTTAATACTGCTTCAATTGCTTACAGTGGATTATTTATTCAACTTGGCAGCTATTCACAATACCAGTGAATGCATTATTCACTGTTTACTACATCAGAGGCAACAAATCTTGTTTAGGCTGTGACTGGTCACAAGTACATATCATTGATGAGGCCCAGAAAAGCCAAAATGCCTCTGGTGCTCTCACTAGCTGCTGCCAGGATGATTTTTTTTTGCTTTGTTTTGTCTCCCTCTGATATATATATATAGGAGCACCCTATTGCAACTCATGTGTACATTAATTCTCTTCTTATTTTTGCCAGGAATCTAGATACACAGCCTTATTGTGCAGGAAATGATGTTTCTGCTGATGAATCATACATCATCATGGATCTACCTCCACATTCCCCTTTCACCTTAGATACACCACACTCTGAAAGAACGCCACCTCTCGATGAAGAGAAATTCCTCACCATGTTTGACAGTGATGGGCGTCTTGTGCAAGAACGGCAGCTGAGGAAGGCAGTTTTTCTTGGTTAGTGAGTTTTTATTCTTCATTTGTAATTGTAACATTAGAAATAATGAATTTCTAAATCTCTCAGAGAGACTTAAGCAGTAGTGATGCGATAAAGTAGTTGTATACTGCCGACTTAACGTGACAGTCCCAATAAGGGAATATACTACTGCTGTTTAGCCCTAGGAAGCCAGACTGCTTCCTATTAGGCATTGACACATTTCCTGTGCCCTTATGCCTACGAAGGGGAGACAAACTCCTCCACCCAGCCTAGCCTGCATTCAGGGACATGTTTCTGAGTCTTTGCTCGTCATCAGACTGAAGTAGCACGGCTGGCTAGGTGAAGAAGTCTGTTTCACCTTCGTAATGCAGGCTAGGCTGGGTGGAGGAGTTTGTCTCCCCTTCGTAAGCATAAGGGCACAGGAAATGTGTCAAGGCCTAATAGGAAGCGGTCTGGCTTCCTAGGGCTAAACAGCAGTAGTATATTCCCTTATTGGGACTGTCACGTTAAGTTGGCAGTATACAACTACTTTAATTGTAACATTGTTTTTGTTTTAGCCCCAGTTCTAAGATGAACTTTGCCATTCATCCTTTTAGAATGTGCCATTCTGGTGGCCAATGTGATACTCCCAAAATGTAGTTTATTTATGGTTTCATGCCAAAATAAGTGGTTAGGGTAGTGGAATCGCGGTCGGAGAATCGTGGTTTCGATTCCCAGACTAGGGGTTGTGTTTGTTTATTGAGCAAAAACACCTAAAGCTCCACGAGGCTCTGACAGGGCATGGTGGCAACCCCTGTTGTACTCTTTCGCCCCAACTTTCTCTCACTCTTTCTTCCTGTTTCTTGAGTAACGTTGCGATGGACTGGCATCCCGTCCAGGTAGGGGGGAACACATACGCCATAGAAACCAGGAAAACAGGCCCATGAGCCTGGCTAGGCTTGAAAAGGGCGCATAAATAAAAATACTAAGTAGTAATTCTTACCATTTGTTCTCCAATAGGTGGAATCCAACCTTCTCTCAGGAAATCTGTGTGGCCATTTCTGTTTGGAATGTATCCTTGTCAGTCAACTAAAAGGTATGGAAACAATGTGGTTCTTGTAATTTTTTTTTTTTTTTGTTATTTCGATTCATTTTCTTTTTCAACAAGTTAAATTATCATCATGATTTTAATGTCCACTTTTCCCTGTGTGTATATGCCAAATGGAATTCATTGAAGCACATTTTCTATGGCCAGATGCTCTTCCTGTTACCAATTCTCATCCGTTTCCAAGGAAGGTAGTATTTCTCCATGACTGGACATGTTTTCATGGAAGACTGGAAACTAATGACACTGTTTGTAAGTTGATGGCACTTACAGCTGTCACATGATGTCAAAACAAGAAGATACAAACTAACACACATGCACACACATGCACACACACACACACACACACACACACACACAAACATGATGGGCTTCCATGCAGTTTCCATCCATATAAATTCACTCACAAAACATTGGTTGGCACAGGTCTATAATAGAAGATACTTGCCCGAGGTGCTGCTCTGAAACCATATGATCGCAAAGTAAGCTTTTTAACCACACAGCGTCTATTATATTTATTTTGTTATTCTCCTGCCTAGGTGGGTCTGAAAAAGTTATGAACATTGTCCATTTTCTTCAGACTAAATAATCAAAGAAATAAAATCAGACCACACCTCTTTCTTCCTTGCTGCCACCATCATCATCATCATCATCATCATCATCATCATCACCATCACCATCATCATCATCATCATCATCATCATCATCACCATCACCACCACCACCACCACCACCACCACCATTTTGTATCTACTTTTGCTGTATTATTTATTGAGGCAGTATTCTATGGTCAGATGTCTTACTTGTTTCCAATTAAGGTATGTATTCCATGTCATTGCATATTGAACTGCTGCCAGACTTTTTGTTTCTGGGAGATATAAAGACCATTGTTGCTGCCTAAACATTGTCAATGAGAAGAAATGTGGAGACAAACACATACACACAAATGCATACAACACATATACACATCACAAACATATATGACATAACACATGCGCACAGTGTGTGTCTAAATAGAATTTATGTTTGCTGAATTTTACTCCAAGACATTAAACTCAAGGCTATGGTAAAACATACCAAAGATACCATGCATTAGAATCAAACTTGAGATCATATTGTTTCAAAGCAAGCTTGTTGATCACAGAGCCATACTTACACCTATTAATGAATAAAAATGGCGACTACTTTTACTGTATGTTCAGTAATTAATTTGTTCATTTATTTGTTGCAGAGAACGAGAAATAATTAAGTTGGAGTATGTAATAAAGTACCATGAAATGAAGGCCCACTGTCTCCATGTCCTCAACAAATTGGAGGCTGCTGCTGCTAAAGCTAATACAGGGGGTAAGTAACAGTTTGTGATGCTTTTTCAAATAATGCAGCCAATCACAATCCTTGCAGTATGCAGATGTATATGGAGGTGATTCTATTATGCTGTAACATATTAAATTATGATCTTGGATTTAAGAATATTGGTTCTATTGACTGAGATGCATTTGCTTGTCATCATTTAGTCAAAGGATGAGGGACAATGTCTATAAACTGTTCTCAGGGCATCCATAATTGGTGGAACAAAGTTATTTTCAAACCTGAAATATGACTAAAAATGCTAGCGAAAAAATAGACTCTGCTAAAAGCACCCAAGTATCAGGTGGTGGTGGTGTTAAATTGAGCTGGGTAAGGGATTAAGTATACAACATAAGAACAGTTACAACCTCTGTGTTAGGCATGACAACGATATGCATTTGAAGGAAGGCATAATTAACTAAACTAGATCTCTGTACTTATCACCATCAACTCCATGACATTAATGCCTTGAGTCCTAATATTCCATATGGCTGGTTACCTGGTTTCCTGGATGTATAATTCCTGGTTTGCACAAAGACATGATGGTCATGGTTGGAATACCTTTGATCAGTGTTGATCTGTACCTAAACAAAAATATCAAAATAATCTGGGTGTTATTTTAACTATTGTATTATTTGATTTTAAGTAATTTAAACATTTTTATTTTACTGTAATTTGAGAAACTATTATTGTTTTAAAATCTAATTTCAGATCACGATATTGATGAAAATATTATGTCAGAGGAATTTTATAAAGAAGACAATAGTCCAAATTTAAATTTAGTAAAGTCACCGTCGTCTGGAGATGAGACCAGTTGGATTACTGTCAATATGGATTCATCGGTTAATTCAAATGAAACTGTGCGATCAATTTCAAAAAGCCCGTCTCAAAGTAGTCTTTCAGAAGAAATTTTTACAGATACCAGTAAATGTTATAGCTCTTGTACAGTATGTGGGCAGCCATTGGACAGTGTAGAGAAAATGTCTTCCTTTGAAGATAAATGTTCTGTTAAAGAAAGTTCTGTTGAGCATTTTTGTACTTGTTTTCATTCCTTGTCTTCTGAAGTTGTGAGCCCTACCAAAGTAGCACAACTGCAATTAAATGGTGTTAGCTCTTTGAGCCCACCTCTACAAACTCACTTGTTCCTTCCAGAACATTCTGGACACAAAAAAATTAGTGATGTAATGGAGTATTCCCTAATGGTTAATCAATTTGGTAATGGAAATTTGTCTCAGTTAGGAGGAATGCAGAGTTCTTCAAAAGACAGTGAATTAAATTTGGAGGACATTGCTGCTGCTGTGGCGGAGGCTGAAGCCAAAAGATTTCAAACTAATGTCTTTACATCGGATCTTATTAGTTCTGGTCTCTCTCTTGATTGGAATTCACCAGATGTACAAAAGCAGATCAACTTCATTGATTTTCAAGCACAGGTGAGTAATGAATTGACTTATCATATTTGTTTACTTGTCCAATTCAGTTTTGTTGTTTTTGTTATTATTCTAATGTTCCATCTGTTGTGTAAAGTATGTGCACTGTGTTGTGTTATTTTCATGGGTGGTGTTTGTGTTACGTATGTGCACTTTGACAGGTGTTGAGTTTTAGTGTAGAGTATGTTTGTGTAGCATTAATGGGTTGCATCTGTAAGGAATGTGAACTGTGTAAGTTGATAGTGTTGTCATGACAAGTGTCAATTATGTAGGAAAAAAGGAGGGTGTGTTGTGTTATTTTATTTACCTTGTAATGTAAAGTTACACTCTCAACATTCTATCTCTCTCTCTCCAGCTGAAGAAGTCATGTAATATCTTCTTCAGCAAGATACTCATTCTTTTCTCTCTATCATACTTACACTAACTTCAATACTATATCTAACAAAATCGAGAGGTTTTTGTCTTGTGAGTACTTGTGATCTCACTAGTGCCAGTGTCACAATGAATGCACCCAGACACTCTGATTTTTTTACTAAGTAATTTTTTTCTGCTATTGTTATTTCATAGTAGTTTTCTACTTATCTCAATCCTTGTGTATGTGTTTATAGTTTGTTTGTTTTCAATTTTGAGCATTTCATTATTCTTTTATTGTGAATATCTATAGTCATGATTATGTTAGAGTGTTTGCTGCAATAGTTTTCTTCACAGCAAAATCATCAGAGCTTTTTATTCAATGTTATATTGCGTTTGTTCTGGCTCTCTGTGTTCTGACTTCAAATCCTCTTGAAAGTCAATTTGCTTTTCATCCTTCCAGGGTCAATAAAATAAATTACCAGTTAAGTACTGAGGTTCATAGTATCAGCTAACCACCACTTCTCAGAAAAAAAAAAAACTGTTGGACTTAGGCTTAAATTAGAAACAACCCTCCTCCTCCTCCCCTGCTTTAATTTGAAGTATCTGCACACAAGTCTCAACCAAAGACATCAAGGGTCAACAAGTTCTTGCATTTAAAGATGCAAAAGAAATATTTAGGTGTCATGAAATTGAAAAATTGATGTTTGTGTGTTATATATAAAAGAAAAAGTTACTTTTCTTATAAAATTTATTGTAAAACTGAATGAATAAGATTGTATTTATTACTTTTTTTTGTTATAATTATTCAAAAGTATATTATTTATTATTCCCCCACAAACAATTTCAGGCCTTGTGCCTATAGAAGAAAAGATTATTATTATTATTATTATTATTATCTTCAAACTGGCAGAATCACCAGCATGCTGGGTGAAATGCTAAGCACTATTTCATCTGTCTGCACTTTCTGAGTTCAATTTCTGCTGAGGTCAGCTTGGCCTTTGATCTTTTAGGATCAATAAAATAAGTACCAGCTTAATACTGGGATCGATGTAATCGATTTACTCCCTCCCCCAGAATCAATGGCCTTGTGCCAAAATTTGAAATCACCATCATCATTATTATTATTATTATTATTTTATAGATATATGCCAAAAAGCAAAAAGTACAACGAAAGAAATTTTGGGGGGACATGAGGATTATAAAGCGTGATGTGCCTCGGACTGACCGTAACCATGAACTTTTTCGGTAATTATCCTCTTTCTTTTTGACTGGAATTTCATTGGTGATGTTTTACTTGCTACCTAAAACTATGTTGCTAATTGGTTTAATTAGCTTAACTGTTTTTAATTCATTAATGAGAGGAAAAAAAAAAAGCAGATTTAATTTGAAGCTTCAGTGTGTTTGAGTGTATGTGTTTGTGTTTGAGTCTGTGTATATAATGTGTATGTGTGTCTGTGTGTGTGTGTGTGTGTGTGAGAGAGAGAGAGAAAGAGAGAGAGAGAGAGAGAAAAACAGACAGATAGACACAGATTCAAGAAAGAAGAGGCAATATATATTTGATTATTTCAGTAGACTTGTCAGGTAAATGAAAACAAAGAATATTAATGTTATCATCATCATCATCATTGTAATTATCATCATCATCAACATCATTGTTGTTGTCATCATTGTTGCTGCCGCCACTGCAATCTTATTTGTCATCGTTAGCTTCCGTTTCGATCTGGGTCAGCCCTGACTGAGTAGACCTATGATGGAAAGCGTTCCAGTTATGACCATCTCAGCCTATCCCATTCCTTCTCTCAGTCATTGCATACCTAGGACTACATTATCTAATGTGCCCTTCCATTTCTAAAAGTGATAGGCTGTGATTTAATGGTGATTTGACTAATTTTTGGTCTGCACTCTCTTTGAATTGCTCTCATCATCATCATCAGGTTATTGTTATGTGAGAGATTCTATTTGAAATGAGGTTACAAATGCTGCTTGTGTGTGTGTGTGTGTGTGTATGCTTGTGTGTGTGTGTGTATTTGTGTATGTATGTATGTGTATAAATAAAAATATATATATATATATATATATATATATGATAGATGTGGCAGAGTAATTTAGAGGTTTGCTTCTCAATCACTTAAATTTGAGTTCAGTCCCACTGCGTGGCACCTATAGCAAGTGTCTTCAACCTATAGCCTATTGTAGATTGTAACTGAAAAAAAATAATTGTGATATATATATATATATATACATACATATATATATATATATATATATATATATATATATATATATATATATATATATATATATACTCTTTTACTCTTTTACTTGTTTCAGTCTTTTAACTGCGGCCATGCTGGAGCACCGCCTTTAGTCGAGCAAATCGACCCCAGGACTTATTCTTTAGAAGCCTAGTACTTATTCTATCGGTCTCTTTTGCCGAACCGCTAAGTTACGGGGACATAAACACACCAGCATCGGTTGTCAAGCAATGTTGGGGGGACAAACACAGACACACAAACACATACATACATACATGTATAAAAAAATCTGCCTCAGTGAACTCCACATTATCTATGCAAACAAGGAAAAAAAATGATGATGCAAGGGATGAGTTTCTACTTTGTTACATGATCTGCTCCATATAAACACTCATGTGTGTGTATGTATGTGTGTATGTCTATATATATATATATATGTGTGTGTGTGTGTCTGTGTGTATACACTCTTGCATTACATCATTATTATTAGCATGCCCCAGTATTTGGAGGCTATTCAGGCATTCTAGCTGCTGATTGGATTAAATTGTTTCTTCTTCACACAATTTTGATTTCTTATTGTATATCCGGGTATAGAAAATCTGCCTCAGTGATCTCCACCTAATTCCTGCAAACATGGAAACAAGTGATGATGATGATGATGATGATATATGTACTCAAAGTACGGAGGCATGGCAAAATGATAATGATGCAATGAGTTTCTACTTTGTTGCATGATCTAGTCAATATAAACATTCACGTCACGCACGTGTGTGTGTGTGTATATATATATATAGTAATCCCTCAACTATTGTGGGTGTTACATTCCAAAAACCCCCACGATAGGTGGAAATCTGTGAAGTAGGAACAGTACTGTACTGTATATTTTCTTTTTATCATTTTTATAATCTGTATATATTTATTTTATCATAAATGTAAAACAACGTAAGCTTAAATAATAAACCGCAAAAGGTGAACTGCGATATCTATGTATGTATGTATGTATGTATGTATGTATATAGTTTATAGGTTAGAGACATGTATGTATGTATGTATGCACTCCTGCACTGCATCATTATTATTGGTATGCCCCAGTATTTGGAGCGTACTCCAGCATTCTAGCTGCTGATTGGTTGAAATTGTTTCTTCCTCACACAATCTTAATTTCTTATCATATTAACCTGAACTATGTCCAATCATGTGTGTGATAGAATCATTGTTTGGCTATCTTGTGTTAGGTTATATTTAAATCAGTAAAGATTTTTTTTTTTCTTTTTCCTTCTCCACCTAACATAGTTTTTACATACTCATTAGCAGAACTTGATTAGCAGAACCTGCCTTTATCTCATTAAGTAGGTTTTTCTCAAACTTTCTGTTTATGTGCAATTGTGTGTCTTTATGTGTGTGTGACTGTTGTGGGTGTTTTTGATCAATTAAAATTTGTTTTGTCCCACATTTATCCAATATCCTATATTTTATTTTTCCATTTTTCTAGCTACAGAATATTTTTGGCATTTTTCTATAGACCTGGAGAAGATAATGGAAAATGATTCCTTTGTATTTCATTTTAAATGATGTGAAGATAACGTATTTAGTTTTGTTGTATCTGCCCCATTGGCTTTCACCATTCCTTTATTAATAACCTCCTTAACATTTATTCCTTGAAAAGTTATATAATACAACATGCTTGTATTAACATGGAAAAAATATGGCCATATTTTTTTTCCATACCTGTTAGCTCTGACGAGCACATGGCATATAACTGTGCATTAATCTAGCAGCTGTTTTAATGCTCTGTGTGAAACCATTTGGTAAGATCAGATGTAATGGATATATAATTCTGTACACTTTGAATAGCACATTTGACAAATATACAATGAATACTTTTTCTGACTTATGGGTTCTTAGATGACTATATATATATATGTGTGTGTGTGTGTGTGTATATACATGTGTGTGTATTTATGAGTATCTGTGTGTGTGTGTGTGTGTGTGTGTGTGCACGTGTGTGTAGAGGAATGGATAGACACACACACACACACACACACACACACATGCTTCCACTCAGTTTCCATTTATCAAATTCTCTCACAAAACATCAATCAGCCTAGAGCTATATATAGGAAGATACTTGCCCAAGTTACCATGCAGTGGCACTGAACAAGAAACCATGTGGATGCAAAGTGAACTTCTTAATCCCCCCCCACACACACACACACATACACACATCAAAAGAAATTGGTGGCTCTCTTGTAATTGTGTTTCAGAATAATAAAGGACTGCAACCAACTCATATCAGCTTTGAAACATCTGATATGAAACAGTGACGATAATCCCTTCTGAGTACTTCATATCTTACTTATTAGCTTAGCTGGTATAACTAAGTCGAGTAAAGTATATTTAATGCTTGAGATATTAAATGAATCTAAAATAAGATCAAATATACAAGAGAAAAATAAAATTAATGTTAGCTGTGATTAATGTAAATCTTAGCACCTGCAAATAGGGGAGATAACTTAGAATGTTTCACTTTTATTAGGATTATCAATAAAAGAATAGTCACACCATAGAAAGAAGCCTGTTGCATGTATGTGTGTGTGTCTGTGTTTGTCCCCATCACCACTTGACAACCTGTGTTGGTGTGTTTACATCCCCATAACTTAATGGTTTGGCAAAAGAGACTGATAGAATAAATACCAGGCTTTGAAAAAATGAAAATAAGTACTGGGTCAATTAGTTTGACTAAAATTCCTCAAGGTGGTGCTCCAGCATGGCCACAGTCTAATGACTGAAACCAGTTAAAAGACAGTGTTGTAGTTTTCTACATTTTGTAGCTCATCAGTGATTGGTCAATAAGAAATGATAACATAATCTTATACTACCATTCCTTATTGATCAATCATTGATTGAGTGTTGATCGCTATTTAATCCTTCTTTATTGCACAAACAGTAACCAATATAGATTGATATTAATTTATTTTTGTCTGATTAATCAATGACCGTCTTTCTTTGACTCATCATACATCTTTCATTTCCTTCTTTGCAGGGAGGACGACAGCAAATATTTAGAATGGCTGAGGAATATGCTGACAACCTACACCTACTTCCATCGAGAAGTAGGATACACCCAAGGCATGAATGATATTGCTGCTAGTTTTTTATCTACATTCCAAAATGAGGTAAACATTAAAAAAATATGTTGCCATCCGGGACACAGGAGTGGCTGTGTGGTAAGTAGCTTGCTTACCAACCACATGGTCCCGGGTTCAGTCCCACTGTGTGGCATCTTGGGCAAATGTCTTCTACTATAGCCTCGGGCCGACCAAAGCCTTGTGAGTGGATTTGGTAGACGGAAACTGAAAGAAGCCCGTCGTATATATATATATATATATATATATATATATGTGTGTGTGTGTGTCTGTGTTTGTCCCCCTAGCATTGCTTGACAACCGATGCTGGTGTTTTTACGTCTCCGTCACTTAGCGGTTCGGCAAAAGAGAATGATAGAATAAGTACTAGGCTTACAAAGAATAAGTCCCGGGGTCGATTTGCTCGACTAAAGGCGGTGCTCCAGCATGGCCGCAGTCAATTGACTGAAACAGATAAAAGAATAAAAGAGTAAAAGAGTATCCTTATGGTTAACCTTTTTGTTGGAATATACTTTTTCTTTTCAAGTAATTTGGAAAATAATGAAAAATATAGTAAAATAACTTTGCCATATTTAAGCCAATGTTTAAGGCTCATAGAATCGTTAGCATGCCAGACAAAATGCTTTATGGAATTTTGTCCATCTTTACATTCATAGTTCAAATTCCTCTGAGATCAGAGCAGATGGAATTTGTTGAGGAAAATTTTCTGTGGTTAGATACCCATCCTCTCGTTACCCTTTATTTCAGGGGTGGGCAACTTTTTGTCACCTGGGGGCTGCATTATACCATTTCCAAGTGGAAGAGGGCCACATGACAAATATATATGTGTGTGTGTGAAATGTAACGTGCCTTGAATGGCACAACAAGGCAGAGTGGACTATAATAACTGTTATAAATAATTTAATTATTCATAATCTAACATAATATTTCGGAATATAAAAATTCCTTCCTCAAATATTGCTAGGAATTAATGGAGTTACCGTTATCATCGGTTTTCCAATGGTTACTGAAATTTGTCAGAAGCGTCTCTGGAGTGGTCTAACGAAGCTCCTGCTGGAATTCCTCATGTGAAGTGCGTGAGGGCAGTCATGTCTCGGGCTCATTTGTTGGTATATCTGCAGCACTGCTTCCATATATATGCGTGTGTGTGTGTGTGTTGCAATCTCAGAATATGTGTATATCTAATTATTAATTTATATGTAAATGTTAAAATTGTTCATCTCTGAAAGAGGAAGTCAATTGTCTGAAAAAGTTACAATTGTGTCAGCAATGTCAATTTTTCTTTTTAACTTCATGCTGCTTTTATTATATATACATATATATATATATATATATATATATATATATATATATATATATATATATTTATATATATATATATATATATATATATATATATATATATATATATATATATATATAGTTTTAGGGAAAAGAACCAAGGTTCATGAACTCATCGATGAAAATCCACTGTCACAATTTAATTTTAATTTTTTATAAATTGATTTTAATTGAGTTTTTACCTGTAATTTTGGATTTTGTCCCTAATATTATTATATATATATATATTTGGCTGTCTGTAATTTCATGAAACAGTGATGTATGGCAAAAAGAAGGTAGTATGAGATAGTTCAAAATTCTCGTGTGGATTTTGCATTTCAGCCATTGGCATATTGGTGTTTCCAATCTTACATGGAATCTGTGAAAGAAGAATTCAAAGAAGATGGATTAGTTCGGAAGATGGGTAAGTTTAGAAAAACTTATACAGTGAATACAAAGTAACGAAGTGTAAGTGTACAGAAACTTCGGTAAAACATCAATCACGGCACCTATTCCCTTGACCTTTTAACATTGTTTACTCTTTCAAAATATAATGCTTTACATTGTTTTGAATTAATCCTGCATCATCTTGTAGTAGCTTCAAGATTTCAGTGATATACTCTTTTGCTTGTTTCAGTCATTTGACTGGCCATGCTGGAGCACTGCCTTGAAAAGTTTTTTAGTCAAAAGAATCGGTACTTATTTTTTTTTTTTTTCCAGCCTGATACTTATTCTATTGGTCTTTTTTGCCCAACTGATAAGTTACGGGGACGTAAACACACCAGCACTGGTTGTCAAGTGGTGATGTGGGAGGGCAAACAAAGATACACACATATATATGATGGGCTTCTTTCAGTTTCCGTCTACCAAATCCACTCACAAGAATTTGGTCAGCTTGAGGCTATAGTAAAAGACACTTGCTCAAGGTGCCACGCAGTGGGACTGAACCTGAAACCAAGTGGTTGGGAAGCAAGCTTCTTATCACACATCCATGCCTTGTTTATTTTCAAAATTACATTGTAGAATAGGTGTGAGAGGCCAGATCTGTCCAGGTTCACCATGAAACAGGAAGAATATTTTGGGCCAGATATGGCTGCTTTAAATGCTAAAAGGTTATAATAGATACTTTGACTATATAGATGATAGAAAAATAGATAAACCTCACTTGCAGTAGGATTTTATTTCTGCAGGATGTTGTTACTTTTTTAGTTCCTGATCAGCATTGGCTGAATAAACCTATGTTTAAATCATTCCAACTGTGACTACCCAATTTTTTTGTATATCTATGACAGCAGTGTCATTTTGGTTTCAAGACTGTAGAATATGATTTGAGAAAAATCTGGCTGCTATTTCTAGCAGGTTGAACAACTACTGATGGGATTGTTTTCCACACTATAAATAGAAGAGGTGAATTATCCATAGGCCATAGGTATTCAGTGAAGGCATGTGACTTAGTGATTAGAGGTGTTTCACTCATGGTTGCAAGATTATGGTTTCAATTCCTGGACTGGGAGGTATGTTGTGTTCTTGAGCAAAATGCTTCGTTTCACTCAGCCTCAGTCTTCTCAGCTATAAATGAGTAATCCTGCAATAGGCTGGTGTCCCATTCAGTGGGAGTGTTGTGATCTCAGTCACTTGTACGCCATGGAAACAAGGCAGTATTGTCCTGGGGTTGATGATGATGATGATGATGGGTGTTCAGTTGAAACTCACTATAGATATTATTAAAATTTGCACTATACCAACTATTCAGCTGTGGAGAATTGACACAAAATTTTCTGGAAAACTTGCCTGTTATTAACTAACACCCTGTCTAGGAGAATATTTGTATTTCATTTGGTTAAAATAAAATTTAAAAAAAAAAAACATTGGTGGAATGCTTCTTTTAGTACACCATTAACCCCTGCACATCTTCTTTATATCTTTTTGAATTTTCAGAAAATATTTGCAAATTTGTATTCTACATGTATTCATATGATGATGCAAAAACCAAACAAAAAGAAAGATTTGGTGTGTGATTTAAGGGCTGTTTAGCTGGTTCTGTTTTTTTGCACATCTCAACAGCAGCTTATACACTCAGAGTCCATAGGCAAAAAGTGGTTGAGAACCCCTGATATAAAGTACCAAGTGCAGTTTGTGGCAAAACTTTAAAGGAACCATAACAGTGCATAGTAACACTAAATATTAAAATTGTAATGCTTTATATATGAACTGGCTTAAGCTGTGCAATGTGTGGATATTTCATTACAGATAAAGTGCAACAGTTGCTGAATGAAGTTGATGCAGAGGTCCGTCGTCACCTGACGGAATATCAACTCAGTATGGTCTGTTGTCAAAGGTAAATTAACAAAGTAACACAGTTATTTTTTTGTGTTTTCTCGTAACTGTACAAGGGGGTGCTGTAAAGTTCCTGGCTTTGGGTAAAAGAAAATACTGGAGGATCAGTTAATTATGATTTTATTCAGCATATTCTCCTCTCAAATTCACATACTTATTGCAGCAGTCCTTCTTTTTTTACTAAACCTTTTAAAAGAACTTAGAAGGTTGGGCCTCCAACCAGGTTTTTCATGATACCCTTAAAGCCAGGAACTTTTCAGCACCCCCTTGTATCTTGTTGTTCTTTAGATCCAAGATTAGCCCTCATCAAGCAGGCTATAACTTCTCAGTCTTATTTTTTTAGACACAATATCAGTATATTTATGATTGCATAATCCAATGTATTCTTCCTTTAAAAGGCAATAGGATATGATGTCAGAGAGATTTTACTCTTGCTTCTAATAGCACTAGCAGCCATATAGTCATGGTGAATGTGGATTGTTTTCAGACTCTTGTTGGGTCTCTTCCTTCTGATGGTTTCTCTAAGTTTTTTGAGTGTTTCAATGTACCATTCATTGTTCACATTTGAGAAAATCATGAAGAATGATTTTGTCATTCCCTGAAACAGTTGCCATGACTTTTTGCAATGATAGCTGACTCCTGAAGTTAGGTTTTGGAAGAAAGGTGTGGAACCATTCCGTGAACTGAACCTTTATTTCCAGATCATGAAGATATGCCTACATTACATCCCTGGGTTGGTAAAGAAAAAATCAAAACAAAAAGTGTCTTCTTTGGTTTCCAGCACTTTTAGCAGATCAAAGCAGACTGCCACACTTCACTCATTCAAATCAGGTGTTAACTGTCAAAGTACCCACTTTGCACACATTTCTAATACCCAAAGACTTGCACCATCTTCTGTAATGTATGAGAGGGTGCTGAAAAGTTCCTGGCTGGGTATCACAAAAGGCCTGGTTGGAGGCCCAACCTTCCAAGTTCTTTTACAGAGCTTAGAAAAACTAAAGAACTACTGTAATAAGTGTGTGAATCTGAGAGTGGAATGTGTTGAATAAAATCATAATTAACCGATCCTCCTGTATTTTCTTTTACCAAAGCCAGGAACTTTCAGCACCCATTAATTTTCTTTCCATTTTCAAATGCCCTGTGTTCCCTCCCTTTCTATTTTGGTATACTCCTCTCTCTCTTTCTTTCTCTCTCTCTATCTCTCTCATAATTGTGCAAAGAACTAAACACTTTACCTGCCTTATTTTCCTCAGGTGGCTTGTGGTTGGCTTCAAGAGAGAATTTGATTTGGAGGACTCACTAAAGTGCTTTGAAATCATCAACAGTCGTCATTTAGAACTGACAGCTGTCGAAACAGAATTGATTCGTAGGAAAGACTGTAAATTTGATTCTGATGACTTTGGTAAGTTTGCTGTTTTCAGGAACTCTTGACTCCACTCACTTGTAATGTCTTCTTTCTGTTCTAGGGAAAATAAAATTGATAGAAGTTCATGTTATCCTGCCAACTAAATGCTTTTGAGAAAATTTTAAACACTGAAACAGAGGGCTTATATATGCAATGTCTAGACGTTACATGTATAACACTAAGTAACACAATTTTTGTTCTTGGGTAGCAACTGTTATTTCCTATGAAAAATGACTAATATTTCCTTCAAACTTTGTTTTTGTTACATTTATTCAATCCCTAAAGAATCCCTCTCAACACATGGCTATAATGCTTCCCCACTACTCCTGCTCATGATCAGAGATGCACATATTATTAGCCACTAATATGTCAAGTCATAATGTAGCTGATAAAGAAGGTTTAATGGACTACGGTGATTTATATTATTTATATATCCAGCTAATGAAAATTAAATTTTGTCAGTAAGGTGGACTTAATAGTAAATTTAATGATTAGTATGTATAATTGAATATGGTTTTGTAAAGTGTACATACCGCCTGTCACTCTTATTGTTTAAATAAGATAAGTGCAGCTGATAAAGTAAAAACCTCTAAGTAAATCATCATCATCGTTTAACGTCTGCTTTCCATGCTAGCATGGGTTGGACGATTTGACTGAGGACTGGTGAAACCGGATGGCAACACCAGGCTCCAATCTGATTTGGCAGAGTTTCTACAGTTGGATGCCCTCCCTAATGCCAACCACTCAGAGAGTGTAGTGGGTTTTTTTACGTGTCACCCGCACGAGGGCCAGTCAGGCGGTACTGGCAACGGCCACGCTCAAAATGGTGTATTTTATGTGCCACCCGCACAAGAGCCAGTCCAGGGGCACTGGCAACGATCTCGCTCGATGTTAGTAAGGTGGACTTAATAGTAAATTTAATGATTAGTATGTATAATTGAATATGGTTTTGTAAAGTGTACATACCGACCGTCACTCTTGTTGTTTAAATAAGATAAGTGCAGCTGATAAAGTAAAAACCTCTAAGTAAATGGTTATAGTTAATTAAGTCTTTAGCATTTAAATCAGCTATATCAGGCCCAGATATTCTACATTCTTTATGTTCAAATGGGATAAGCCTGGTCTCTCACACCCACCGTACAATGTCATTCTAAAACTAAGCAATTTACATCATCAAAATCTGAAAGCTTCAAGGTAATGTAAGATTAATTCCAAAACAATGCAAATAAATAAGCATTACATTTGATAAATAAATCTGAATGCTGAAGTGTTAAATTCTTATTTTCATTGCAGGAGGTACTCTACGAATGGTGTCTTCGATGGATAAGCCACCCTACTCATTTGACATCTTCATGTGTGCTGCTCTTTTACTTGAATTGCGAGAGGAAATATTTAACTGGACGTCATTAGAAGATATATATGTTGGAATGAATAGGTCAGTCAGTGTTTAAATTACATCTGACATTGATGTATTTGAATTTTGAAAACCTGCCCAACTCTTGTCAATATGAGGAAAGGGTATTAAAAAGATGTTTAAAAAAAACATTCCTTGTTGTAGACAAATGGCGTAAATACACTTAAAATCAGCTCACAGTGCCACCTACCCAGACTGTGAGATGCAAGCATTTCAGAGTGATTATCTCCTCTTCAGCCACAGAAACCAGACAGGGTGCACTGTGAGCTGATAAGAGAGATTGTCACTCTTATGATATTTCCATCATTGTACGACGACTGGTTGTGCTAATCAGCAACTCACTGCAAACAAATTATGGGGTGGTAGCAATAAGAAGTGATTAGTATAAATACAAGGTTCTTACCTGTTTGAATATGCTTGTTGCATATTTGAACCAGTAAGAAAGCCATTCTCTGTGTTTTGCCATAATGTAAAACAATGGTGATAATCAGTAAAATATATTTTATCGCTCTTTTATGAAAGCTCTTATTCAAAACATTACACTTCTTCTTTCCCTCACTTGGACAAAATAATTTATTACTCTTTGTAAATTTTCAAATTTTTTTTTTTTTGTAATTAATTTGTATAATTCTATATTATTTTAACATAAGAATCCTTACTGTTTTTTTTCTTTCTTTTCAGCATAAAAATCAATCTAGATGATGCAATTAAAAAGGGTGAACAGCTTTTCCATCATTATTGTAAAAAAATGGTAGATGACTGCTTTCTTGAAGTGAATCCTGGCCTTTCTTCAAAGGCACTTTAGAAAATCTTTATAATTCGAAATATTTTTTTTTTTAATATACCCTCTCAAGGAAATGACTGGACTATATTTTGCTCAGGACTTTTGATAATTGATTTTATTATTATTATTACTATTATTATTATTATTATTATTATTATTATTGGTGAGTGCTGTGTATGGTGTTAAATTCTTGGTGATCCAAGTCTAGTACACAGTTTTGATTTCCAATTGAAACTGCTGATGTGGCTAACCGACATCACAACTTCCTGTTTCTTCTGATAGCTTCAGGTTTCTTGCCTAAATAGGAAAATCACAATCATCAATAATTTATTATTATTACTATTTCAATAATTGTTATTATTAATATTATTGACATCATCTTCATCATCACCATCATGTCCTCAATAAGCTACACATACTTTAGTAATCTAATTTCCTGTTTTTATTGATCTTATGAAACGTGTCATGCAATTTTAATGTTTTATCTTTTCGTATAAAATCAGTATTGTTGTATATTTTCAATCAAAACTACTTGTTTTCAGCAACTAAGAATATATCTATCTCAGCCAAGCTAAATGATAGGTTTAGATTGTTAATGAAATATATTTTTAATGCTCATTTAAGCTAATAAAAATTATATACATAATAGTATACTCTGCTCAGTTAACTTAAACTAAATATAAAATAGCAGTCAACTACCTTACAAACCTGTCTTTATCATATTAGGCAATTATTTACCTGTATATTGTTATCACAATAACACAGTTTTAAAATATTTTGAGAAATATATGCAGAGTCAATAGGGCTTTTTATTAATAATTTGATGTCAAACTGGTTTGCAACAATTTGTTGGCACTCCGTCGCTTACGACGTCGAGGGTTCCAGTCGATCCGATCAACGGAACAGCCTGCTCATGAAATTAATGTGTAAGTGGCTGAGCACTCCACAGACACGTGTACCCTTAACGTAGTTCTTGGGGATATTCAGCGTGACACAGTGTGACAAGGCTGACCCTTTGAATTACAGGCACAACAGAAACAGGAAGTAAGAGTGAGAGAAAGTTGTGGTGAAAGAGTACAGCAGGGTTCACCAGCATACCCTGCCGGAGCCTCGTGGAGCTTTAGGTGTTTTCGCTCAATAAACACTCACAACGCCCGGTCTGGGAATCGAAACCATGATCCTATGACTGTGAGTCCACTGCCCTAACCACTGGGCCATTGCGCCTCCACTTTTGCAACAATAATGCAGTGTGAAAATGACTTTCGATAATGACGCAGTGGCAATATCATTTGCCACTAGCTCAATGTCAAAAGTGTTTGATGATAACACACCATAAAACTGATCTGCAGCTGATGCAGTATTAAACTATAGGCACAGTTTGGCTGAATGGTTAAGATGTTTGTTCTGCAATCAGGAGGTCCTGAGTTTAGTCCCATTCTGTAGCATCTTGAGCAAATGTCATTTTCTATAGCCTCAGGTCAACCGTTATCTTGTGAGTGAAATTGAATAAATGGAAACTGTTTAGAGGGATGGAAGGCATGTGGCCTGATGGTTAGGGGTTGCACTCATGGCTATGAGATTATGGTTTTGATTCCTGGACTGGGTGATGTATTGTGTTCTTGAGCCAATCACTTAATTTCATGTTCGGGTTCACTCAGTTGTAAATGATTTCCATTCATAGCAGGGAAGTTAACCCTGCGATGGACTAGCATCCTGTCCAGTGGGGAATGTTGTAATCTCAGTCACTTATATGTCATGGAAATTGAGCTAACCTCCAACTTTCTAAGTTCTGGGGCTCAGGGAAAGGTGATAAAACTGTATAGAGGCCCGTCTAATGGATTGTACCTATAAACTGGCACTCTGTCAGTTACAATGATAGGTGTTCCAGTTGCTCTGATCAACAGAACAGCCTGCTTGACATCATTAGTGTAATGTAGAAATTTTTTGGCTTCAGTGCAGTGTCAAATATTAAGAGTACTTGGTTTCTAAATTCAATGTTGAATTAACTTTGCAGTGGTGTGCTACTGAAATAGCTTTGCACCGGCCTTGTGAAAGTAATTATTTTACATCATTTTAGAGTTGATATTACATACCAACCCTCCTGACAACTTCATATTTTTGTTGACATGTTTTTACTAGAACATACTTTTGCTCATGTCTCATTCACCAAGTGCTGAGATATGTTACAGTGATGCTCATATTAACATGCGACATTTCTTATTTATTGATACATCACATTCATCATTAACTACTGACTTACCATGATAACACTTCTCATTGGTCGAGTGTTGACTCCTCATATTGACTCAGCATTGAAATACCACAGGGATATAGTACAGAAAATTTACAGCAATTTAGTATTAGCAAATATTACCATAAGGATGCAGTGCATAGATTCTATATTGAACTGATGCATACTAACTAGGTGTTGACTGTTTTATATTACTGTCATATAATATGGAATTTTTTGTGAGACTAGGCACAAGGTTAAATTCAACACACACACACACATATATATATATATACCGGAGTAAGCACATAAATGTGAAAGACGGTGGAAAAAATAGGACTCGAATACCAGAGGTAGAGTAATATGCTTTATTAAAAAGCAGCAGAAATATATAACAAAAAACTGTTACTCAGAGTTTCACGTTCCTATTCGTCAGACAGTTTTGTCCGACGAATGGGCACGTGAAACTCTGAGTAATAGTTTTTGTGATATTTCTGCTGCTTTTTAATAAAGTATACATACATACATACAGACAGACAGACAGACAAACAGACAGAGATATCAGTTGAATTGATTTTATAATAATTACTGATAATGGATTAATTTACAAACTCTGGTGTAATAAAAGGTAAAGGTTGCAACTTTTGTTGAATTTGATGTCAGAATGAATTAAAGAGATATGAGACTAGTAAATGTTGCTTTACCATTTCTGCTGACTCATCATAGCTTCGCAAAACCTCTTTCAATGTTACATATTATTTCTTGAGTTCCAGTCCCACCAAGGCTAACTTTGCCTCGATTTCTTACAGGGCTGATGTTATAGATTATGTCCCCTACCTGTTATGCTATGTAATGTTGGTATAGATTTTCATACACTGGGTAAAAGTCATGACTATATGTTTGTACTAACGTTGAAACTCCAAACTACTGTATAACATTCATAGTACAGCTTTAAATCTGTCTTCATGTCACTATAACATCAACATATTGTCTGATTGCTATAGGTTTTGACACAGTGTTTAACATACTGTCACATCGCATGCCACTTTCCCATTGCAGTGCTCTCATGATGTGATATAAGTCTGTTGCTAGCATGTTTCTTTTACTTGTTTCAGTCATTGGATTGCAGCCATATTGAGGTACTGTCCTGAAGGGATTTAATTGAACAAATTGACCCTAGTACTTATTTTTATAAAGCCTGGTACTTATTCTGTCAGTCTCTTTTGACGCCAGTTGTCAAGCAGTGAGTGGACAGATACATACACAAAGACACAAACATATATATATATATATATATATAAATATATATATATATATATATATATATATATATATATATATATATATATATATATATATATATATATATATATCCCCCTCTCACTCTCTGGGAGAGAGGCACAAGCACATACACAGACATATACACACACGGCAGTAACTTCCGCCTACCAAATTCAATCACAAGGCTTCAGTCAGCCCGGGGCTATAGCAGAAGACATTTGCCCAAGGTGCCACGCGGTGGGACTGAACCCAAAACCATGTAGCTTGGAAGCAAGCTTCCTAACCACACAGCCATGCCCATATATATATATATATATATATATATATACTACACTCTCTGAGTGGTTGGCGTTAGGAAGGGCATCCAGCTGTAGAAACTCTGCCAAATTAGACTGGAGCCTGGTGTTGCCATCCGGTTTCACCAGTCCTCAGTCAAATCGTCCAACCCATGCTAGCATGGAAAGCGGACGTTAAACGATGATGATGATGATATATATATATATATATAAACATATATATATATAAACATATATATATACATATATAACATATATATATATATATATATATATAAACATATATAACATATACACACACACACACAAACTATGGGCTTCTTTCAGTTTCTGTCTACCAAATCTATTCACTAGGCTTTGGTTTTCCCAGGGGCTATATAGTAGAAGGCACTTATCCAAAGTGTCACACAGCAGAACTGAACCCGAAGCCATGTGGTCGGAAAGCTAATTTCTTAGCACACAGCCATGCCCATGCTTTACCATGCCTGCTCATGTTGTTAGTTTATATTGTCACATGATTCTTATTTTTATTTCAATACCAAAACCTAATTTTACCTGTGCTGATACTTAACATTAGCACATTACAATGTTACCATAACATTGTACTGTGTTGTCGCATCCCACCACTGCAATGCTATACTGCCATCACATCAGTTAATACATTACCACAACGTAGGCTTGTCACACTGTATTGTCACCCTATTGTATTGTTACACTTTACTGTCTTGCCATTTTGCCTAGATATAACATAGTCAAGGTCTCATTGCATAATACTCTCACACCCGTATAAACTTAGTGTTGTATTATATTTTTACACCAATGTTACTGTAATGTAATGTTCCATATGAATGCATGTCGTGTTGCTGTGTTTATATAATAATGTCTCACTGCTTTGATGTTCATGTATTATTTCATTTTTTTATTATCTCACCATCGCAATGTTAGCATATATATTTTCATATTACTTGCAATTTTATTTATTTTTCTTTTTTTTAGTATATCATAATGTCACTGCAATATAGATATGTTTCACTGTGTTGTCAAAGTGTTGCAATGTCAGTATGTGAATACATACATACCTATCAATCTGTCTGTCTGTCTCTCTCACTCTCTCTCTCTATCTATCTATCTATCTATCTATCTATCTACCTACCTATCTACCTACCTACCTACCATCTCATATGTGCCATTCTTCTCCTGTATTCAATCATACCTCTGCAGTAATACAATATTATCACTGTAGTGGTCTTGTTGTTAGGGCGCTGCACTCACTGTCAGAAGATTGTGGTTTCAATTCCTGGACTGGGAAGTGCATTGTGTTCTAGAGCAAAGCACATCGTTTCTTGTTCCAATTCATTCAGCTCTTAATAAGTAACCCTACAACAGATTTGCATCCTGTTCAATGGTAATGTTGTGATCTCGGTCCCTTATATTAAAACCAGGTACCTAACTGTACGAATCCTTGGGCTTGAGACTAATATCCAGGTGTTAATGATAATGATCATAATTACTGCAATAATATTATAGTCACATCACTTCAATGATACCATATTATGAAACTACTACTGCATTACAGGATTGCCATTTCACTGCAATGGTACAGCAGTGTCACACCACTATGGTGATACAATGATATCACACTATTGCAAGGAAACTTTGTTGTCACACCTTACAGTGATACAATATTGTCATACCTCTACAATGATATGTTGTTGTAACACCACTTCAGTAATATAGTATTGTCACACCTCTGCAGTTACAACATTGTCCCATCACTGTAGTAATACATTGTTGTCACACACCTGCAATGATACATTGTCATATTGGCTATGGTGACACAATGATGTTATACCTTAGCAAGGACACATTGTTATCACAACATTGTAGTAATCCAACATTGTTACATCATGACAGCGATAGACATTTTCGAGCCACTGCAATGATAATACAAAATCGTCCTGTCACTGCAATTTTTTTTGTGCTTTTATTGTTTATTGTTATTATTATTGTTGTTATTGTTATACAAATTCCACCGAGGTCGACTTTGCCTTTCATCCATTTGGGGGTCAATGAAATAAGTACCAGTTACACACCGGGGTCGATGTAATTGACTTATCCCTCCACCCCAAATTTCAGGCCTTGTGCCTATAGCAGAAAGGATTGTTATTATTATTATTATTATTATTATTATTATTATTTTAAGGCAGCGAGCTAGCAGAATCGTTAGCATGCCGGGTGAAATGCTTAGCGGTATTTTGTCTGTTGCTACATTCTGAGTTCAAATTCCGCTAGAGTTGATTAAATAAGAACCAGTTATGCACTGAGGTCAATGTAATCGACTTAATCCCTTCCTCCAAATTTGAGGCCTTGCGCTTCCAGTAGAAAGAATTATTATTATCATTATTATTATTATTATTATCATTATTATTAAGGTGGTGAGCTGGCTGAATCGTAAGCATGCTGCAAAATGCTTGGCAGTATTTCATCCATCTTCATATTCTGAGTTCAAATTATGCTGGGATCATCTTTGCCTTTCAACCTTTTGGGGGTTGATAAAATAAGTACCAATGGAGTACAGGGGCCGATGTATTCGACTATCCTCCCCGCCAAAATTTCAGGCTTTGTGCCAATAGTAGAAAGAATTATTATTATTATTATTATACCAAGAACTCGATTTGTCATTGTTATTGTTGTCACTTTCATGCCACCATGCGCCACATCGTCCTGCTTATTTCAATTTCAAGATCCTTGTACTTTAATGGTTTCTCCACCTTCTTCCAGGCAATGTTTTGGCCAGAAGAGGTCATATAATTGTTGTTGTTGTTATTATTATTATTATGATTATTATTATTATTATAATTACTATTATTATTATTATTATTATTATTGCTTATTCTTCACACACACACACACACACATAAACAAAACCCAAAATAGCTGCCTGTGATCTGCTGTAAAATTATTTTGTCTAATTTCAAGGAGACATTATATGAAAATACATGAAAAAAAAAAAACCAAAAAAAAAAAACCTAAAAGAACTAAAGAATTAATGATTTTAAACTCTAAAACTGAGTGTGTGTTTTTATTTGCTTTGCATATTTTTCAATTCATGTTGTTTCAATAAGTGTCATCATCATCGTCATCATTTTTTTAGCTTCCAAGTTTCATGCTGGCATGGGTCAAACAGTCGACAAGATCTTATTGTTGCAAGGACTGCATCATGTTCTAATGTATGCTTCGGTATAGTTTCTATAGCTGGATGCTCTTCCTGATGCCAACCACTTTACAGTATGTACTAGGTGCTCTTTTTTTGATGCCACCAGCACTAGTGAGGTTTCCATGAAGCTTGCAAGACCAGAAACCCTACATGAGTTGGGTGGTTTCCACCTTATGATAGGAGATGAGGAGAGGAGTGTTGATCAGAGAATTTACATGCTACCCACATTTAGAAAGGAGGGTTAGAGACAAAGATCAATAGGAGCTGCAAAATTAATATTTGTCTTATTGTTCCATTTAGTTTTATGAAAGAACTTATCCAGATCAAGCAGGCTTATCACCAAAGGCGTTCCAGCCATGACTTCTTGGGAGACCTAGGGCTATATTAGCCAGTGTGTTCTTCTCTAAGGCAGTGAGCTGTGATCTGAGGGAGATATGGTTCTTATTTCTCACATATTGTACGACCATGTAGAAGCTCTCTACTGTTTATCTCCAGATCAGCTTTGACTGAGCAGATCCATGCTGAGATGTTTCAAATATATGTTCATATATAATGTAGTTCCAGATGTACAATAGTGTATCTGGAACTACATTATCGTAGTTGTTCACTTTATGTTTAAAGATGGCATGGTGTTTTTTTGGAGGAAGACTTGGTTGCTATTTCTGCAGAATGTGAAACTGCATAGAGACCTTATGGGTTCATAGAACGGATGGTTTTTGCATATTGCTGGAGTGTTTTTTGATAGTTGTATACTCTCTCACCCACAAAATATGATCTATGTAGACTGAAGCAAGCAGAGCTATGTAACTTGACTTTGGAACACAATACAAGTAACTATAATAAAGCTTGATTTCATATGGTCAATAGTCCAACACATCCATCTCAGTGGACCCCTATTATCAAAAACCAACTATTGCTATTACAACAAAACAACAACAAATAAATTAACAAAGCATCTAGGATACTTTGTCTGTAGAAAAGATACTAGAATTCCTTGTATCAAAGGTGAACTAGGGAAAAAAAACAAGCAAGTTCAGAAAAATGTAGATAACCAACAAAAACAAAATCATATGTTCATTAAAATAATTTATTTAAATTTACATAAATATCACAAGAATAGAATTTTGTCCTAAAGCATATTACACCTCATTAATATCCAAGTCTTACCATCCAGTCCTTGTTCACAATTTTCACTATTGTAAAATCTAAGGCATCGGTGACTTTTATTCTTTATTCATACAAGATACAAATGACAATTATCTTGACAAATAATGGCTTGAGTGTATATGTGTTCATCTAATCTTGAAGAGATGAAATAATGTTTTAAATTATTTATTTTATTTATCATAGAATCTGACTCAACAGTGACTGGTAACACTTCTCACCTGCATCACTTTAATCTTACACTAATTACATTGAAATTTATTTATATTTCTTTTCATACAAAATTAGACTAAAGTGTCAACTTAAGATAATAATACCTTAGACAATTGAGAGAAAATATCAAGTAATAGGGATATGTGATATATGTCTAAGGTTTTCAAAATTTAAACCAAATGTGAAAGAAAAAAAAAAAACCCAAAGTCTTATTTAAAAAAATAAATATATATAAGCAGAATCCTTGATATAGTACTCTCTCTGCTTTCATTATATACTTTCTTCTGTAGTAAAGGCAAAGCTTATCTTCCCTTTAATGTTACTTCATTGAATAGGCTATCAAAATTCAAATAAGCATCAAAATAATGATACATATTTGAATATTGTCTTTTTTTTTTAACTCTGTAAAGCAGTGCTTGGCACACTGATCTGCCATGAGATGATGCTAGGTATGCCGCAGTGTAACCTGAATATAATTTTTTCCCTCATACTTTTAGTTATATTTTCAGTTCAGGTGTGTCATTGAATTTTGAAAAGAATATAAGTGTATCGCAGGTAAAAAAAAAAAGGTTGTGGAGCACTGCTGTAGAGCAATGGTC
>NC_142945.1:14197290-14244790 GCF_046866305.1 Octopus bimaculoides | reverse complement strand
CACAATCTCAGATCAGGTCACTTGCTATGCAAGTACCTCTCCGTAAATGATAAATAGTAAAGCTAAAAACCTATCACTTTATTAAAAAAGAAATTTCTATCATTTCAATTCATTGTATTTCTTCTACCCTCAAAACTTAGGTTAGTACATGTTTTATTTTAAAAGTATATTATATAGCTGTATTTTGTTGAGTTGACATTTAATATGTGCCATAGCCAATAGAATTGATAATATAATTGTGGAAAGTAAAATAGGAAAAAGAACAAAAAAAATTTTTTTTTAATGAAGGCAAGAAAAATATTTCTTAAAATGTTGTTGAAAATAAAGAAAGAAATTTATAATTGATTCAATGAAGAGTTTTATGCAAATTATGAAATAACAACATAACATTATAAACAATATTATAAGAAATAAGTTCAACACTTTATAAAGCATCATGATTCAGTTATTGATTGCAATATAATACATTTCTTTACTAGAGATTTACGAATTTGCAGTTTCAAATTGCAAAAGTTGCTAAGAAAATAAGACATCTCCTCATCATCCATCACAACAACCCCTTGCAGAATTATACTATAACCACAGATTCTTTTCAAAGGTTTAGAACTGACACTGAGACCAAAAAAAAAACTATCAAATAATCTCAGTTAATCATTTCCTGCAAAACTTTTTCTCTCACATTTTTCTCAG
The DNA here is from genome assembly GCF_046866305.1 of Octopus bimaculoides. Classification (NCBI taxonomy): domain Eukaryota; kingdom Metazoa; phylum Mollusca; class Cephalopoda; order Octopoda; family Octopodidae; genus Octopus; species Octopus bimaculoides. The sequence goes on along the minus strand of NC_142945.1, from coordinate 14,244,100 downwards.
TTTTTGGCACTCAACAGACTTAGTCTCACTGATGGTATTATCTCTCAGTAGAATAACATCCTTATGGAAATGAAAACAGTTACTACAAAACCTAGAGCAGAGTCGATTTTACTTCCTTTGACTTTGTTATAGGATTAATAGTGAAGTTAATGTTACTGTAAGGAGTATCAAAAAGCTAACAGGAAAAAATGCAGTATGAGATGGAGAAAAAAATTCACTCATTGACTAATATTATTTAGATTCTTTTAGATAAGTATGGGAGACAACTCCAGATATGTTTTGGTTTTATGGAACCATCTTCAGCAAAGCACAGACTTCACTGTTCAACAGCCAATATCAAATATTAATTTTCCCCTCACCATTTACTTCTAGTAAACCGTTTGATGTTCCCTGCATTAAATATGCCAATGCTAACAGTTATTTTTTCCCATGCAGATAACATCGATGAGCAATTTATTCGCTGAAAGTTTCTGTGCATGTAATGATACTGTTTAAAACAGGAATGAGAGAATGAGTCTGAGATCACAGCCTCAAGTCCATTAAAGAACAAAAATAAATATGAAACCTTAACATGCTGAAACTTGGGGTATGAATTTTTTGTGAGTGTATGCATGTAGATGTGACAGCTAATGTAGTTTTCTTAGCCTACATATAGCTGTTGTATGTACAAGTCGATGTTTTTTATAAAGTAGAGAAAACTTAGTGCATATCAAAAATACATGACTTGTGCATGACAATGACATGAAGAAAAAAAAAAAAAAGAAAAACATACAAACACACAGTATCATTGAAAGAGAGGACTATGTTTGATATAAAATACAAGTATCAAATCCAGTATTTGGAATTTCTCAGCTGCAACTGATATATGATCTGATTTTCAACCACCGTTCATTAACTCTTGCACAGGGTTATAAAAGGAAAAAGCTTCACCAGTGTAACTCATAAAATGTTGTTGTTGTTGGCACTCCGTCGCGTACGACGTCGAGGGTTCCAGTTGATCCAATCAACGGAACAGCCTGCTTGTGAAATTAACGTGCAAGTGGCTGAGCACTCCACAGACACGTGTACCCTTAACGTAGTTCTCGGGGATATTCAACGTGACACAGTGTGACAAGGCTGGCCCTTTGAATTACAGGCACAACAGAAACAGGAAGTAAGAGTCAGAGAAAGTTGTGGTGGAAGAGTACAGCAGGGTTCACCACCATCCCCTGCCGGAGCCTCGTGGAGCTTTAGGTGTTTTCGCTCAATAAACACTCACAACGCCTGGTCTGGGAATCGAAACCGCGAGTCCGCTGCCCTAACCACTGGGCCAGTGTGCCTTCAACTCATAAAATATCACTAAAACATTTAACTGTTCAAAGAGAACAACTTTGCTAGGCTTAATTACGAGATTTTGGTAAAAATAAAAATTATTATTATACATGCATGAAGATTGTGGTTGGTTAAAATTTGAAATATAGAATGAATTATTAAAAAAAATTAAAAGTAGAAATTAAAACTAATTTTAGTTTCAATCTTAAATATGCACAATCTTCAGACATATATAATGATTTTTTGACCAAGATCTCGTAATTAAATCTACCAGAGTCATTCCTCTTGGACAGTTAAATGGGTTGGGTCAGTGTCAGTTTTTTTTGTTTTTTTTTCTGGTGGGTAGCACCACAAAAATCATTGCTGGTGCAAAGAAACTTTGAATACTGGATGTGAAAGTTCCATGCTTGTATTAGATATCTTTGTTAAATTTAGCGATAATTCATATAAACCCATTGTTATTAACAAATACAAAAACCATATTGTGTGTGTTTAAATTTGGTTGGTAAAAAGAAAAATGGTCTTTAAATTCACTGTGAATCATATGGGTGGGTGAGCGTTTTGGTTCCATCGAAATATTTCATGTATGTCAGCCAATGTAACTGACTGAATTTTGACTCTATTATCACTATCATTTATTTGATATTGCAATGAGGCTGATGTTGAGCAAAAATAAAGTTATTGAATTTATACCTGGATTATTTTAGATTAGTTACAAGCAGTGAAAGATAAGTTTTCAGGACTGTTAACTGCATTATTTGTTTTGTTTTTTTTTTCTTTTTTAGGGTCCCAATAACCTGATCAACTTATACCACAAAAATGTAAAGCCCTTTCTGTAAAAAAAAAAAAAAACAAAAAAAAAAAAAACGAATTCAATCCTGGCCCAAACACATGGATATTATATACATGATTACTAATGATACTCATACACTGTTTAAAAATTGCATTTTGCTTTTTTTTTTTTTAAAGAGGTGAAATTAATGTTTTGGAAAATGCTTCTATGAAATAATGTCAGTCAGTATCTTATAATGATAGATTAATTAGCTGCTAATAGTGTTGGTTTCAGTGTGTTATGATTCCTTAATGAGCTAATAATGTTGACTAGCATTTTATGATAGATTACTTAACCAAACACTGTCTTATAATAAGATTAACCAGTAATTGGTTTTGGTCAGTGACTTCTGATGATAATGTAATTTAAGCTGGTTAATCAAACAGCTAAGAAATATAGAAATATTTAAACACCTATTTTATTTCATTTAACATTACACAATATCACCTGCTTACATTTGCATAAAGCAAAAAAGATTTGGAGCAGAGTGACTATTGAGATTGTGAGGTGTTCATGATATATCTTACACAAAAAAAAGGTAGAAATGAATTAATGAAAATTCTATGGCTCCAAATCAGGAAGTGAAATCAGATTGTAAAATCATCTGGATTCAATCATTCTGCTTAATTTCACTTGCATTGTTAGTGACCTCATACTTAGAAACGAGAAAAATATGAATTCCATTCTTTTTACATTACTTAATTTATTAAACTCTGCATTTGCTTCCAAAGAAGATTTGGTCATTTGTTCATAAGAGAAATCATTCAATGACATTGGACCCATTTGATGGCATAAACCACAAAGGATGCACAACAGAACACATCAGACAATATATCAAAGACTTGTGACAAAACCTTCCTTGAAGCTCATTGAAAAATCTGTTCAGCAGTCATATTCTAAAGACCATTAACAGATGACTTATCTGCATCAGTAAATATTATACCATCAACAGATGAAATATTTATGTCTGTGCCTGTAAATTTTACACAAATAGTAGATATGTCTATAGACTTTCATCAAAAAATGAAAATTATATGTCTGTGTTGCACTGTCAATAAATGAATTATCTATGTTCGTATATTTCTGTAAATTTTACAGTCAACAAATAAATTATTTACATCTGTGTGTCAGTTAATATGACACCATCAATAGATGACTTGTATACACATGTATGTAACTGTGTTTTTTTTTTTCCTTTTCATTTAGATTTAATAAAAATTTGCAGAAGGGAATGTTATGGAATTAACATGGTATTTTCAACAGAATCAACAATATAATTTAAAATATAATGCTTATTGTATATTAATATTTAACAATCATCACAATGAAGTAGATGTATAAAGAATGTTCCATTCTTGTTGCTCACTGATAATCAACTTTGCTCGTCAGCTCCAAAGAAGTTGTCATCTTTATAAGATAAAAAGTTCGGCATTTCCAAAAGAGTTGATGCTTTTTCAATATCATTTTCTATAGCTTTAATTAGTTCATCTGAATGTAACATAAAACAAATTTTATTGGAAAGACACACACATTTAAAAACAAAAAAAATTATAGCATATTCAGGAAAGAAAAAGGAACGCCTATGGCATTTTTCAGGCCCTTTCAGAGAGGAAGGGACAAAATTATCTTCAGATTGAGCACTTAGCCTGAATGATTAAGGAACCCAAAGGCCAAGTAGTACTATTAAACAGTAACATAGTAAAAATACCATAGAAAAGCATCAACAGTCCATCTGAAGGGTTTCCACATATTTTCTCTTCATTTAATTTCACTCAAAAGGGTATGGTTGGTTTAAAACTATAGCAAAAAACATTTATCCAATGTACATTAGAATTGCACCAGAAACCATATAGCTGTGAAACAAACACGTCAACAACACAGCCATGCTTGTACTCATCAGCAACCATTTGCCAATATGCTATAAAGACAAGTGGAACTAGGTTAGATCTGTCATGAGCCCTAGGGCACATACAACCAAAGTTTAACCTAGTTACCATGGCATATAACTGACAAAGATTACAAGACTCGCCACCAAACAGGACACTGTACCTCCACATGGTTAACTTCCCAGGTATTGCTGAAACTCATTTACAACTAAGCAGTCTTGAGTAATGTGAAATTACATATTTCGTGCAAGGACACAATGCACGAATCAGTTAAGGAGTTGAAACTATTAGCTTTTGACTATGCAAACATTAAGTCATGTGTCTTCGCACGAGTGGTGTTATGAGTTATTTCTTTCAAGGGTGAAAATTAAGTTAGGCATATTTTTAAATGAAGAGACAGCGTGGCCGTTGCCAGTACCGCCTGACTGGCCTTCGTAGGATTTTCGAGCGAGATCGTTGCCAGTGCCCCTGGACTGGCTCTTGTGTGGGTGGCACATAAAATACACCATTCTGAGCGTGGCCGTTGCCAGTACCGCCTGACTGGCCTTCGTAGGATTTTCGAGCGAGATCGTTGCCAGTGCCCCTGGACTGGCTCTTGTGCGGGTGGCACATAAAATACACCATTCTGAGCGTGGCCGTTGCCAGTACCGCCTGACTGGCCCTCGTAGGATTTTCGAGCGAGATCGTTGCCAGTGCCCCTGGACTGGCTCTTGTGCGGGTGGCACATAAAATACACCATTCTGAGCTTGGCCGTTGCCAGTACCGCCTGACTGGCCTTCGTAGGATTTTCGAGCGAGATCGTTGCCAGTGCCCCTGGACTGGCTCTTGTGCGGGTGGCACATAAAATACACCATTCTGAGCGTGGCCGTTGCCAGTACCGCCTGACTGGCCTTCGTAGGATTTTCGAGCGAGATCGTTGCCAGTGCCCCCGGACTGGCTCTTGTGCGGGTGGCACATAAAATACACCATTCTGAGCGTGGCCGTTGCCAGTACCGCCTGACTGGCCTTCGTAGGATTTTCGAGCGAGATCGTTGCCAGTGCCCCTGGACTGGCTCTTGTGCGGGTGGCACATAAAATACACCATTCTGAGCGTGGCCGTTGCCAGTACCGCCTGACTGGCCCTCGTAGGATTTTCGAGCGAGATCGTTGCCAGTGCCCCTGGACTGGCTCTTGTGCAGGTGGCACATAAAATACACCATTCTGAGCGTGGCCGTTGCCAGTACCGCCTGACTGGCCTTCGTAGGATTTTCGAGCGAGATCGTTGCCAGTGCCCCTGGACTGGCTCTTGTGCGGGTGGCATATAAAATACACCATTCTGAGCGTGGCCATTGCCAGTACCGCCTGACTGGCCTTCGTGCGGGTGACACGTAAAAGCACCCATTACACTCTCTGAGTGGTTGGCGTTAGGAAGGGCATCCAGCTGTAGAAACTCTGCCAAATCAGATTGGAGCCTAGTGTTGCTATCCGGTTCCACCAGTCCTCAGTCAAATCATCCAACCCATGCTAGCATGGAAAGCGGACATTAGACAATGATGATGATGATGATGAGACAATGTGCTCAACTTGCAACTTGATAATGTTGCAGATGACGACGACGATGATGACGATTTTTCAGTCAAGAGCCATAAATATATTACAGGCATTGTAACTCTGCTGTAGATGAACAAACAACAAAAGAAATATCATCTGCTTCTCTGAATTGATAGACTCTCTGTTTTCTCACTATCTCTTTTAGGGAGAAACAACATGTTAGACAATTCAGACTAAAATATCAACAATACAGCTGAGGTAAAGTATCTTAGGGAGCATTCTGCAAACTACTCATCATCGTCGTTTAACGTCCGCTTTCCATGCTAGCAAGGATTGGACGATTTGACTGAGGACTGGTGAACCGGATGGCTACACCAGGCTCCAATCTGATTTGGCAGAGTTTCTACAGCTGGATGCTCTTCCTAACGCCAACCACTCAGAGAGTGTAGTGGGTGCTTTTACGTGCCACTGGCACGAAGGCCGGTCAGGCGGTACTATAAATATATATATCTTTAATAAGGTTTCACATATATAATATTGAATTGAAAAACACTGATCAGTTGAGATTATCCAAGCAATTTAGAGACAAAATCTTCCACTAAGGAGTGATTAAAATCTAAAAGCAACAAATATATGAGGTAATTCTAATAAGATTAGTTGACTGAAATTCTGGGATAAGAAAGACAATACAACTAATTGAAGTTTTTGCAATCACTATATTACATATGCGAGATATGCCTTTCTTTCTCATTTGAGCTTAGACTGAACTCCTTGTTTTTGTCTGTGTATTTTTAACAATTATTTATTGATGTTTCTGCTTCAAATGCTTGACTTTTTTCTTTAGATAAAACAACACTTTTTTTAGAAATAGCTGTCAATCAAAAATAAAACAAGAAGGAGAAAGGGCACCAATCTGCCACTACTTACCAAGACCATTAAAATCTGCCATTGGTCGAAGATAGCCTACTATAATGACTTTTAATAAATGACCATAGAAATCTTCTTTGAAGGTGTGCAATATATGAGTTTCCTACAAGAAGGTAAAATTGAACAAATCAAAGTGGTGGGGAAAAAAAAAAAGTAATAATGAACAAAATATTTTAGCTGTGCGTTATAGTTAGCTTGAAGCAGTGTCCATCCATCCATCTATTCATTTTCTCTACCCACTATCCCTGGGAGCGTTGTGAGTCTTCAAGCACCTCCTCCTTAGGGTCTAATCAGAAGCAACTGTTATTACATATGCCTGCTGGATTCCTAACCATGACCAACTGAGACTTTGGATATTATCCAAATATCTCGTTCTTGGTCTACTCTTAGGTAGTGGTTAAGAAGCATGCTTTGCAATCACATAGTTTTCAGTTCAGTCGCACCGTGCTGGGTTTACCAATGCCTTGTGAGTGAATATGGTAGATGGAAACTGTGTGGAAGCCTGTTATGTGTATGTGTATGTGTTAAGTCCCCATTTGGCAATCAGTAAGATGTTATATGTGTGTGTGTGTGTGTGTGGCGGGGGAGGTTATACTGTATAAAAGTCAATGGAGTATTTGTCGATGTCTGGGTCAAACCCATGCCAGCATGGAAGGCAGATGTTAAATGATGATGATGATGATGATGATGATGATGATGATGATGATGATGATGATGATGATGTCTCAAGTAGTTTTAAAAAAAAAATTTCTGACAGCTAAGTAAACTGGGTCATTGTGAGTTCTGAGAGAGAGACACAATGAACCAGTGATTACAGGATGTGTCAAATAGCTGTCCACTTTGACTGAGGAGCCACTTCACTATGCTTGGCTCTGCTTGATTGGTGGCCTCTATTGAAGTGAAATTTGTGGGAAGTGGGGACGAGTTGATTGCATCAACCTCAGTGTTTCGCTGGTACTTAATTTATCGACCTTGAAAGGAAGAAAAGCAGAATTTGAATTCAGAATGTAGGATTGAGGTGAATGGCCAGATTGAGGATTGAGGTGAGAGGCCAGATCTGGTCAGTTTCAATATAAAACAGATTAAATATTTTGGCTGGATATGACCTGTTTGAATGCTAAAGGGTTAAAGACTTCACCACATGGTGCTACTGAGTAAATATGATAATAATAATAATAATTTTTTTTTTTTACCTCTATGCACAAGGCCCGAAATTTTGAGGGAGGGGACCAGTCGATTAGATCGACCCCAGAACGCAACTGGTACTTAATTTATCGACCCCGAAAGGATGAAAGGCAAAGTCAATCTCGGCGGAATTTGAACTCAGAACATAAAGATAGATGAAATACCACTAAGCATTTTGCCCAGCATGCTAACGTTTCTGCCAGCTCGCCGCCTAACGATAATAATTTCAAATTTTGCCACTAAGGCAGCCATTTTGGGGGAGGGGATCAGTCAATTACATTGATCCCAGTGTTCAATTTTATCAACCTCGAAAGGATGAAAGGCAAAGTTGACCTCGGCGGAATTTGAACTCAGATTGAAGCGAAATACTGTTAAGCATTTCAGTCAGCATGCTAACGAATCTGCCAGCTCAGCAACAATAGCAGTCGGTTTACATAACTGTATTCGTTTGTTTATTCTATGTTGCAGATGAATAGAAAACAAAAAAGTTGGCACACACATAACAGACAGTTATGAAAAGAGAACATACAATGGGGTAAAACTTGTGACTGGAAGTTACAAAACAAAAACAAAAAAAAGATGTTAATGCAATGAAATTTCAACAAGTAGGGAACAGAGGCACATCTGAGAGATGTAATAGTTAACTTGGTAACCACATGGTTCTGGGTTCAATCTCACTGTGTTGCATCTGAACAAATGTATTCTCCTATATTGTCAGGTTGATCAGTGCCTTGTGATTTCAAACTGATGGATGGAAAACGTCTAAGAGTCTATTATTAGACATATATATACATACATACATACATACTCATGTATTTGCTTCACTCATTACACTGTTGACATGCTGGAGCACCACTTTGAAGGGTTTAGTTGAATAAATAGAACTCAGTACTTATTTTTAAGTTCTATACTTATTGTATCATTTTTTATTTTTTTTGCTGAGTTGCTAAGTTACAGGGATGTAAACAAACTAGGACTGACTGTCAAGGAGTGTGTGTTTACATGTGGGAGGGGGTGACATACACACAGAAGATGGGCTTCTGACCTGGCTATAGTAGAAGACACTTGCCCAAGGTGTCATACATTGGAACTGAACTCAAAACCATGTGGTTGCAAAGCAAGCTTTTTAACCACACAGCCATGCTTACACATAGACAGACAAACAAACACACAGATAGATAGATAGATAGATAGACAAACTGACAGATAAATAGATAGAGAGACAAACAGCCAGACAAACAGAGAGATAAAAAGACAAACAGACAGACAGTAGGTAAGTAGGTGGATAGGTAGAGATTAATATATGTGCACCCAAAACTGTGCATTATGTCCCTTTACATCAAAAGATAGCTCTGTCATTTGACAGACAGATGTTGATAAAATAAGTGTCAGACTAAAATAAAAACTAAGACAAATACAATTGGCTAAAACCCAACATAATCAGAATCCAATGACGACAATCAATGAAACAATATACTTAATGAAAGTCTTGGAAAAAAACCAAAAAAACTGACTTACCATAGATTTCTTTTCATTTTTATAATAGGGGTTCCATCCAATACTAAGGACCATTTTGTAAACTGGTCCTTTATCAACATTTGCCCAACCATAGTAGACACCATTGTCCATGCTAGATGGTAATTTACTAACTACTTCTTCATCATGGTTTGCTGTAACAATAAATATTAAATCAGTAATTATTTTGTCTAGTAATAATTGACTTATTAACTTTCTGTCACTATAATACGTTCTATCATAAAGCCTGCTTCTACTTATAATTTTTTTCTCTGTTAGTTAATGTTCAATTTGTCTATAAATTCATTTTCATATGTAATCAAATAGGCATATATATATATATATATATATATATATATATATAGTTGAAATTTACAGAGAAACAAAGATGAAGACAGGTGTATTAGTTTGACGCTCAGGAAGGTGAGAAAGTCTTTTATGTTTCAAGCCTATGCTCTTTAACAGAAAGGAACACAAGGAACTAAACAGAGAGAGAGAGAGAGAGAGAATAAAGAAACTTTTGGAGTTAGCGGTCAATCAATGGAGAAGCAATAAATTATAAGCGGTAATGATAAATTTTATGAAGTTCAAGGGGGAAATAACTCTAATATCCAAAATTGAGTGGGGTCATGCAATAATACAGTTCTCAAATCAGCCACCATTATCCTAAATGTCTCCCCGCAAAGGAAAACAATTGGTAATAAATCTGTTCAATCAGGGCTGACCCGAGGAGCTACAACAACCTTGGTGTTTAGATCTAGGTTAGCCCAGACTGAAAAAAAATTATGATCAAAAGTATTCATGCTATGGCCACCCCATATTTTGTTCAACACATTTTTTTTTAGATTCCATAAGAATTTCTTTTCTACAACAATTTATGTAAAAGAAAGTTGTTAAACTACAGTGGAGGAGGCTAGCCACTGGATTTGGTTAAAAAGAGATGATGAGCGATGGCTAGAGAAATATTGAGCTTTGTTTTTAATAACCAGTTGATCTAGCAAGCGGGGCCTCATATCAGAGATGGGGGCCGGTGTGCATTGATACTGTCGAGAGGTAGGCCCCGAAACGGCGCGCATTCTCTCCTGATGACCCCACAACGCTTGCTGGCTTCTGGTATGCAGAGTTCTCGACTGGTAGCACTTTCATGTGCGAGTTGTTTGCAAGACATACTGCATGACTTCATTTAGAATTTGTGGCATGCCGATTAAGTAACAAGAATTTCACTAAGTTTGAAACGTGTAGAAGTGAAACTCAAAAGTTGTAATGTACATGCATTTTCCAGAAGAATTAACGGTCCAGTGGTTTCAAATACTGGCATTCCATTGGTTACAATGACAAGGGTTCCAGTTGATCTGATCAACAGAACAGCCTGCTTGTGAAATTAACGTGCAAGTGGCTGAGTACTCCACAGCCACATGTACCTTTAGCATAATTATCAGGGTGATTCAGCATAACACAGAGTGTGACAAGGCTGGCCCTTTGAAATACAGGTACTACTCATTTTTGCCAGCTGAGTGGACTGAAGCAACGTGAAATAAAGTGTTTAGCTCAAGGACATAATGCGTTACTGGGAATTGAACTCACAACTTTGTGATCATGAGCCGAATACCCTAACCATTAAGCCACATGCCTTCACTCTTTCAAATACTAACAGACTTTTAAACTCTGTTTCCTTAAAATTTAAGTCAACATTACAGTATTCATCATCGTGGATAACACATTTTTTTTCATATGTACATAATTTTCAAAGTTTTTTTGGGGAAAAAAAACAATTAAAATCCGTAAATTTTTATTCAGTTTTGCAATGCATTAAACAACATGAAACAATGTTAAATGATTTAAAGTCAGGAGCATTAAGTAATATATTAGCATAAGGGAATTTCAGCTGTTATTCCTAGCAAATCAAACGACTCCATGAAATTCCCTGGATGACTGAAACAACAACAACAACAATAGTAACAACAAATTTACAAATATTAATTCATTGGCATGCATAGGTAGAATTGTTATCTTTCAGGAGATTTGGCACGTTCACTTAATTACAATGAAATGAGAGGTGAGATAATTTGGTTTACACCAGAAGATTCAAGGGTAGATTTGAGTTTTATCCATCTCAATCTCTGAATAAATATGTATAAAATGACGATGATATCAAAGAGGGATTACACTTAAAATACACAGGTCATAGGTGTAGGAGTGGCTGTGTGGTAAGTAGCTTGCTTACGAACTGCATTCGTCAACTGCATAGGTTCACCTGTTGTCTGTGAACCTCGCGACATGTCCGGGCCCAGCGGAACTTATGCTTTTGGTACTGAGCTCTGTAATGATAATCCTACTATGGGCCTTTCCCTGGCCCTTTGCGTTGTAACCAATCGATGTTCTATCATCTTCGTAGTAGCTCATGTCTCACGTATAAGAGCACAGGTAGGACGGTGTTATTGAAGAATCTAGCACATATGGTATTATCTAGTTTTGTTTTGAGCATATCCTTTATTGAGTTAAATGCCTCCCATACTGCCCTTATTCTCTTTTGAGCGTCCATATCTCAGCGCATATTCACTGTGTGCCCGAAGAAGACGAACTCCTTAAACTCCTCGATTTCATCGCTTTCCCACTTCTATTCGGCCTTGTGCGAGCTACGTCTACCAGCCTTATATCTTGTATTTGTTGTCTGATGAGATCTTCATGAAACAGAAATTGCCGAATAAACTCTACCAAGAATTTAGTAGAGTTTTTTTTTTATTGTCAATGTCACCTCCTATTGCGCCTCTGCAGAATTCCATGTCAACCTGTTATGATTAGTCAATGTGTCAGCGGTTTATTGTTGACAGTCAAGTGTAAAACAAAAATTTTGTTTGAGCGGTGACAGGTAAATCACTTGAATGTTAGGACCACGTGTTCAACAAGATATTTCGCTAGAAGAAAGATGATTCATCAATTTTTACGACCTACTCAATTTCAACAACATAAGTACTCTTTATTCTTCTAATTCATTCTTTACAGGCAAAAAAGCACAGCAAGAACTTCCCTCAAGTACCATCATAAGACCACCAATGAATATATTTTATCAAAGTTATCAGTGGAAGAAAGATACATACCTTCTAAAAATGTATCAATACAGTGAGACGGACGTTTTCGACGCCCCACCACTATTACAGCGAATACGATATGTTCACGTGAAACCCTAAGCATAATTGTTACACTTTAAACTTGCCCATCAGGGTTCCACTAGTGTTATGTATCAAATCATGTGCTCATAACGAAAGGATAGTTCATCGTGGGGTTTTGATATAAGTTGCAGTCATTGTGATTTAAATGAGAAACGACCGGTCAATTTATGGGATTCATATGTAGTATGTTAGTATTTATGGGATTCATATGCAAAGGTTTCAAAATAAATAAAATAATGTCTTCTATAATGAAAGTATTGGTACCATTTACTTCCTGAAAGTTTAAAATGCCTTTGTTTCAATTTAAAACGGATGGAAATGTAATAGGTAAAATGTATTTAAACACTGCAAATGCGAATAAATATATTTACACCCCACCAACATCAAATAATTCTTTATATTCTTCGAAGTATAACTATTAAAAAAGAAGTGGTGATACAGCATGGTTATAGACCAAAGTTTGAAACAAAACTAAAACAAGATTCTAAATGTCTGATGGTCTAAACAAAAATCTGTAAATCAATTTTTGTTTTTAAAGAGCATAGTAAGATTTAGAGGAGGGGTAAAAATACCCACATTTAAAAGAATAAAAGCTAAAAAGAAGCCAATTTTTTCTTTTTTTTTACATTTTTAATTGAATGGATATTTAGTTTACGATTTCTTTCCCGCAAATATGTGTGTGTGTATACATACATATATATATATATATATGGCAAATGAAAGACGGAAGATGGAATATACGAGAATATACACGCTAACACAAACAGAATAGTTTCCAGAAAATCTGTTGACAAATAAAGCGTTTTCCGTAACTAATGTAAACAAAGATTTTTATTCTCAGAGGTAGTCAATTTAAAGTCATGCTGGATGAGTTTTTTTTATATATATCTATGTATACCGCGCACACACAAAGCTATAATTATTGTGAATTTAAATACAACATAGAATATATTCGAGTATTTTCTTTATACAACTTATTGATTCCCTTGTGTCATTATACATATTAATTTTATATCATTAGGGATTTATTGTATTGTTTTTTCTTATGATAGCTTGGAGTGTAAAATATGTCTGATCTTTATCTGAAGTCTAAATTAAAGCATACGAGATAAAATAACTCGGATCTTTACCAAAGGGAAAAGATTAAATAACACTTTGCCAACCAAATTAATGTGCCTTATTAAAGAAAGAAAAAACAAAACGCGGCAACGTGGGAACCTTTTTGTGGGCGTTCGATCTGCTACACATAGGAGCCAAATTTCCCTCAACTCACATCCCAGTCTTAAAGAAATATATCACATCAGATATTATAGCCCTAGGTACTTCTTTAAAAATGGGATGGTCACGGTTTGATTGCTTTGATCATAGGTCTACTCGATCGGAGTTGATTTGTGACAGAATAACAAAGTAAATTAAGACAAACAGCTGTTGAACATTTCTGCAAGGAATATGCTATCTGCGTGGAGGGCAGGGAGTTACGGAAATGTTTGAATGATGAGTAATATCTAAGGTTTAAAATCCGGCATTTATAGGAAAAAGAAACAATTAAATGAAGTCGTTTGTCCTTCTTTTCAAGAGCAAACTGGTCGTCTTAATTTAGGCTCTAACTAGGATTCGACACGAAACCGCAGACTTTGATAAGAGAGCACTCGCCGCAACCCCCTGGAAGAAAAAAGTGTTTACCGATTTCTTCGATTTTTTTTTATCCCTCATACCGGACTCAAGGTTAGACTTTATAACAAAAAGGAAAACTCTAGAATAGTGCTGGTGTTTATTTATCATCTCCCAAGATGGTAACTACCAATAAATAGTACCTAATTATATATATCAGGCCTTAGACAACTAAAAAAAAAAAAATTCATTGTAAGGGGGAGTGATCACAGAAAATGACCGCATGCAAAGCCTTATGTAATCAAACTAAGATAATATTGTTTCTTCGAAGGAAAACTGGAATATTTATAGAATGAGAAAAGGGAAAAATAAATAATCATCTTAAAACATTGGAAAATACATGAGGTAAGAAAAGGATAGGACGCTTAAGGGGTTAACCTTGATAGATGGCTGAATATACATTAGGTATATGAGAAATCCTTATTTACCTGTGGGAAAACCAAGTTGTTTGCTGCCCCGACCAAATCCTTTGACTACGTTTCCTTCGGCATAGTAAGGCAGGTAATTTTCTGGACCAGTGGACGTCATTTTGTAAGTTTGGCAGAGAAGCAACAATAGTCGCAGTCAGATGAAAGTTCAATGACTTGTGAGGAGTGTCCTGAAGGCGTGATGTTTATTATATCTATGACTGGCAAGTGTGTTATCAGTTACGATTCAGCAGCGCATGGATTTCGTGCAAATACCTCTACAAATTAATATAGGAATTGGAAAAGTATCACTCTACTAATATTTTCATTATTGAAAATATATCACTTTCACTATTCTGTACCAGTATTTGCAAAAACCCCACTTGAAAATATTTACCGTATTGAGAGTTGTTCTCCCTTACTTCCACCTTGAAAACCGTTTGCCATCGTCAAATATAGCTCGTTATCTTTTCTATAAGACACGTAATTACCGCTTTATTCCTGTGTTGCTAACCAAGGTTGTTAAAATGCTTAATCATACCGAGCAGATATGACAAATATAGTACGATCGAAACATCTATCGTCTCGAAAAGTGATAGCAATGTGAACGGAATAAATTTATGTCAGGAAATATAATTTTAGTCACCGTCCAACAATGGTATTAACCTTTGTTCATATCAGTTTGTTTAATATTCGACGAACAAGAAAAGCTGTATAACTCTTGTTCGGATGTAAATTTGTATTTTTGTTAGTTTACACCCAAGTGGAAGATGCGACTTGATGTTGTTCTCTGATTATAAATATTTCACTTTATATATTGCTCGTTAAAATCATTGAGAGAAGTAAACACATTATGCAATCTTATTTCTCCGCCCCGCTCTCCATTAGTATGACGCATATTTATGTAACATTAATTTTCTAGGGATAGGCGTAGGAGTGGCTATGTGGTAAGTAGCTTGTTACCAACCACATGGTTCCGGGTTCAGTCCCACTGCGTGGCACCTTGGGCAAGTGTCTTCTACTATAGCCACGGGCCGACCAAAGCCTTGTGAGTGGATTGGGTAGACGGAAACTGAAAGAAGCCCATCATATATATATGTGTGTGTGTGTGTGTCCACTCTATTACAAGTATTTGAGCTGGGTCTTCAAAGATACTTTCCTCTCTTCCTAGCAGTCACAGAGGTCATGAGCATTGTCTTCCCTCCTCACTAAAAGATTTTTAAAAAATGACTGGTACTTATTTTATTGACCCTTTTAAGATTTGAACTCTTCTAAGTTAACGTAGGATTAAATATTGAAAAGACACTTAGTTTAACGCTCCTATACAAGTCCTTACCAGGCGCTACAGACCCAGCACTGATGTACAGTCTGACTTCCTCCTACTTTTTTTATGGGCCCTAGTACCATTGTCCCTTTCCAGACTGAGATTACTAATTGTAATTCAGATCCATCCAACCTGAACTAGTATGAAAGAAGAAAAAAAAAATACAATTTGCAGGATAATTAGTGTATTCACCTATATTACTTCTAGTTTTAATTTTGATTTGATTTTCATTAGATAAGCTATAGGCACAGGTGTGGCTGTGAGGTTAAGAAACTTATTTCCCAACCATGTGGCCTTGGGTTCTGTCCTATAACATAGCACCTTGGGCAAATGTCTTCTACTATTGATCCAGGGTGAGCAAAGCCTTATCAGTGGATTTAGTTGACAAAAACTGAAAACTGGAGCTTGCCATATATATATGTATAGAGATTTAGAAATATTATATTTCTAATATATATATATATATATATATATATATATATATATATATGTGTGTGTGTATTGCACAAATGCACACACACACACACACACACAAATGTATGTTCCAAGGATCGAGGTGTAGGAAGAAAGTGAGCTTTGAAGCAATCCGTAGAAAATATATATATAAAAAAAAAGAACTTTCAGGAACAACAGAGATTTATTAGGGCAGGAAGTTGTGAATTTTCCGGTGTGTGTGTGTGTGTATATGGGAGTGGCTGAGTGGCAAGTAGCTTGCTTACGAATCACATGGTTCCAGGTTCAGTCCCATTGCGTGGCACCTTGGGCAAGTGTCTTCTACTATAGCCTCGGGCTGACCAAAGCCTTGTGAGTGGATTTGGTAAACGGAAACTGAAAGAAGCCCGTCGTATATATATATATATATATATATATATATATATATATATAGAAGGTTTAGATTAAGATTCAAGATTGAATATGGTACTTATGTTTAGGCACCAGAATATAGTATGGTATGGTATTATACAAAAACCATTCCAAAAAATCAAAATAAGCAACACGGATTTCAAAGATGATTGCAGTACGCACGTTTCATGCTACTCCATTTATTTAAGTAATGCAAGCATTACATTAAATGCAATATGTAGAGCAATCTTCAGCCGCAGGAAAATGCAGAAAATCACAGTAGAATAGACATATTATAATTGTGGCAACATTTCAAATCCAAGTGGGAGGAAGAATACATAAAAATCCATCTTGACATAGCCAAGTCTATCGGGCTAGTAATTGGTTCTAGGCAAAAATTCTAAACTGTCTCTGATTTTATTGTCTCTTATCTAGTAGTAATAGTATGAGGGACAATCACTTCTAAGGAAAGGGACACCTTCCCTTTCCTTAGAAGTGATTGTCCCTCATACTATTACTACTAGATAAGAGACAATAAAATCAGAGACAGTTTAGAATTTTTGCCTAGAACCAATTACTAGCCCGATAGACTTGGCTATGTCAAGATGGATTTTTATGTATTCTTCCTCCCACTTGGATTTGAAATGTTGCCACAATTATAATATGTCTATTCTACTGTGATTTTCTGCATTTTCCTGCGCAGAAAATTGCTCTACATATTGCATTTAATGTAATGCTCGCATTACTTAAATAAATGGAGTAGCATGAAACGTGCGTACTGCAATCATCTTTGAAATCCGTGTTGCTTATTTTGATTTATATATATATATATATATATATATATATATATATATATATATATATGTGTGTGTGTGTGTGTTTGTGTGTCTATGTTTGTCCCCCCCCCCAACATAGCTTGACAACCGATGCTGGTGTGTTTACATCCCCGTAACTTAGCGGCTCGGCAAAATAGACCGATAGAATAAGTACTAGGCTTACAAAGAATAAGTCCTGGGGTCGATTTGTTCGACTAAAGGCGGTGCTCCAGCATGGTCACAGTCAAATGACTGAAACAAGTAAAAGAGTAATATATATATATATATATATATATTTATTTATTTATTTATATGATAAATGTAAGACGGAAGATGCACGATATACACATATATGTACGTAAACATTTTGTGTGTGTGTATGTATTTATTTTCATTAATTTTCAATTATTTGAAGTCGGGATATTTTCAGTAGTCTAACTCTCTATTCTGAAGAAGATCGGTTTAGTCAGAATAGCCGTTTAATAAAACGAACAGGTTGACATCACACCGCATGTTACAGCAAAATGGCGCAGGTTGAGGAAGTTACCAGCGTGGACAGACTGAATACAATCCTTACTGAGGCGAGATCGAACCTTGTTGTTTTACATTTCTCTGCTAAATGGTCGGGAGAATGTGAGCAAATGAATGATGTATTGCGTGAACTGGCAAAAGACCCTCATTATGTAAACGTACGGTTCCTTTTGGTGGAGGCTGAAGATCTTGTTGAATTGACAAAGAAGTATCAAGTAGCTAACGTTCCTGTGTTTATCTTTTTCAAAAATAAATCACGGATCGATACTCTGGAAGGTGTCGATGCCTTGGAACTATGTAAAAAAGTCAAGAATCTCGTCGAAGCTACAGTTTCGATACCAGCTGAAGAGAGCGAAGAAGACATAAATGTGAAACTA
This sequence comes from Octopus bimaculoides, assembly GCF_046866305.1. Lineage (NCBI taxonomy): Eukaryota > Metazoa > Mollusca > Cephalopoda > Octopoda > Octopodidae > Octopus > Octopus bimaculoides. The sequence continues at coordinate 14,225,776 of NC_142945.1, read as the reverse complement.
CAAGCGCTCGTTAACCAAGCTCCTGTCATGCTTTTCATGAAGGGTACTCCCGATGAACCTAGATGTGGTTTCAGTCGTACCATCATCGGTATCCTGAATGAGCACAATATCGACTATTCTCATTTTAACATACTCAGCGATGAAAATGTGCGCCAGGGATTGAAGAAATTCTCCGACTGGCCTACTTATCCTCAGTTATATCACAAAGGGGAACTTATCGGTGGATTGGATATAGTCAAAGAATTGTCAGAATCGAACGAGCTTCAAAAGATGTTGCCCCAGAAAGAAGATTTGAATGCTAAATTGAAAACCCTCATCAACAAAGCAAGTGTTATGCTGTTTATGAAAGGTTCCCCCGATACACCACGTTGTGGATTCAGTAAAACTACTATTGGTATTTTGGAAGAAACTGGCGTCACTTACGAAACGTTTGATATTCTTCAGGATGAAAGTGTGAGGCAAGGGTTGAAAACCTATTCCGACTGGCCTACATACCCCCAGTTGTATGTGAATGGTGAACTGGTAGGTGGACTTGACATTATTAAAGAACTTAAAGAAAACAATCAACTAGTTGATACCTTAAAAGGAACTTCATAAAATAATTAATCCTATTTAAGGTGACACAAATGATCTATGTATTGATCAATAAAGATTCCTTTTCTTCTTATCTGTTTGTAATAAGAAATAATTACACATACACAAACTCATAACACGAATCTATTCTCTTTACAGTTTTAATTAAATGTTTGAAGTTATGAAACTATATTGAAATTCTAATTTTTTTTTCGTTTTTTTCCCTGTCATAAAATTACTCATTTTATGTTATAACTAGACAATGTTTTGTAATTTAATATCTTTCCTAACACCTCTCAAGCGTGAAGTGCTACTTGTCGAAAACACTGTTAGCTAGCCAGTCGTGCCGCGATCAGTTTGTAAATATTAACCGCAGTAACTTCACTCATTTAACAATAATCCAGTGTCTGAGAAGGTTATAGTCACTGTCCACTTTCTGTATATTTGATAATAATAATAATAATATTACAAAAACCAAAGTAAAGTCGTAGCCTCCTTTATATTTTGAGCAATTAGAGTTAGAAGAAACACCGGTGTTTGGCGATAAGTTGACTACGTTCTGAGCGAGTTCTGCGTTTTTAATACACCAATTCTCTTACGAGAAGTTTCTCTGAGACAAAAATATTACAGCTTCTACTGTTCTGCGTTTGTGTATACATCGTTGTTTTAATCTAATGCTTTTTAAAATGTGTGTATAGATTTTATCTTAATATTTGACAAATTACTATAAATTTCAGCACTTTCCTCTTGTTGAAGTAACGCGGCTTTTAGTGTTTATCGAACAAAGATGCATTGATTTATTTAATTGAAACAAAGCACACAAACTTAAATACTTGAGTGGTTAATAATATTAGGAAAGATATTAAGCCATAAAAAATGTTTGAGGACGATGAGTTGAGAAAGCACGTAATAAATGTCATTTGTATTTGAAATTATAATTTCACTAAAACGACTCCTTGTTTTAAATCCAGAAATTATTTAAGCAACATGGGTTACCAAAGACTCAATGAAATTATAGTTAGCATATTTAGAATTTACATATAACTACCTTATTATCCAGTTCTAATTATCATTGGGTGTCTTATTCCTTGATGTGTGTGTATATAGTACACCTAGTTCAGAAATAAAGGTTTGTAGTTCATGACCAGCTTGGGGCTCTGTATGTCTCCAGGAACAAGACACTTAATGATGATTAGCCAACTGGCACGTCTCTTCTACCTGTGGCATATGCCATTTAAACTAGCAGGCTGTCTGCTCACCTTCCTTCACACAGCCACTGGGTGCACCACCTTTCATCACGCTAAGTCCACACTAATCAGTTTTCGCAATCCTTCCTCCACTGTCTGTATTTTCCCTTTAGACATCATCAATTTGCAGAAGTGCAAGCTGGACATGAGTCTCCTCAACTTCACCATTCTGCAATGTTTATGAGTGTTCCTTCTAGGATTATGTAACGGAATCCTTTAACCTTACAGTACAACACTTAGACACTATCTTATGCCAGCTTACAACACAGTGTACCATTATATACAAGACGCACCAATACTGCAACATCACCCAATGTTGTGAAACACTACCATATCCTACTTTAACACATCTTTACTTAAAGGTGTGGTCAAATTCTTTTTTTCTTATTATTTAGATTGTATTTTACTCTTCGCTAAATCCACACAATGATTTTACTAACGTGAAACCAGGATTTTCTACACCTGAAGAACTTGGGTTGATTGCATCCTACCAGGACCTTAGATTATATATTTATACACCCAAGAGGGTGTTGAAAAGTTCCTTGCTTTAAGGGTATTGCACAAGGCCTGGCTGGAATCCCAACCACCTGAGTTCTTTTACAGGGCTTAGAAAAACTGAAGGACAACTGCAATAAATTTGACTAAAATTCTTCAAGGCTGTGCCCCAGCATGGCCGTAGTATAATGACTGAAACAAGTAAAAAATAGAAAAAAAACCCATCCAACTCAAGATGTTGTTAATATCTGTTGTGAAATCTAAGAGAAGTGCTGTGGATGTATGTGGAAAATCTTGTCCTGCCCCTAAAAGGAGGAGTGATGAGTTTTTTTTTTATATGTTGTTCATTACATGGTGACATCACTAGTGGTGGTGCCATGGAAAAAGTTACTCGGTACACTCTAAATTGGATGGCATTAGGAAGGGCATCTGGCATTTGATTGTAGAAACTATACAGAACTGAAACATTAGAGCATGATGTTGTTATTCAGCATAGAAGGAGGATGTGAAATGATGATGATGGATATATATATATGTATATATATAATATATCAGTGATCTCATGCTCAAATTCATAGCCTCCGCATCAGACCATGTTTGGTGGAGTCAACATGCTGTGACCTTTGTTGAACTCTTGGCAGCATGTTGCAACCCAAAGTTCTCAATAAGACAACCATACCTCGGAAACAAACCTAAAAACGATATATAAGCTTGGCATCTTAATGACTTTTCCATTAGACTACTTCAGATTGCATAATTGTAACTGAAAATATTGAAAATTGTGCTTCTGGGCAACTAATTGACATAACTATGTAAAGTTATTAATATTTCTTAATTATATATTTAACCCGTTAGCATTCAAAGTATTCTATCAAATTCAATGCATATTTATTCACATTTTTGAATTAATAATGTATTATCTTGTAGCCCTGAGATTTCAATGATGTAATTCTATATTTTTAGGATGACATTGCAGGGTGGGTGTGAGAAGCCAGATACATCCAGCTTGAACATAAAAGAAGTATAATATTTTGGCCGGATATGGCCAGTTTAAATGCTAAAGGGTGCAGGTTCATGGCTTAGTGGTTAGGGTATTCAGCTTGTGATTGTAAGGTCATGAGTTCAATTCCTGGTGACATGTTGTTTCCTTGAGTAAAACACTTTATTTCATGTTGCTCCAGGCCACTCAATTGGCAAAAATGGGTAGTACCTATATTTCAAAAGGACCAGCTTTGTCACCTGTGTCCTGTTAAAATCTCCCTGAAAACTACATTAAGGGTACGTGTGTCTGTGGAGTGCTCAGCTACTTATACGTTAATTTCACGAGCAAGCTCTTCCATTAATTGGATCAACTGGAACCTTCATAGTCGTAACCGATGGAGTGCCAGTAAATGATAAAAGGTTAAAATATATCACGTCTCTTTGAAATGCTCTTTCAATCTCTCTCTCTCTCCTCCCTCCCTCTCACACATACAACAGATTTCTTTCTGTTTCCATCTACCAAATTTCGGGCCTTGTGCCTAGAAAAAAATATTTCCCCTCAGCTAAACATTTTTTCACAGAAGACTAGAAATGAATGACACAACTCACATGATAGTGACTCCTGCAACCATCATGCACACACAGAACAAAGACATGGCTTCCCAATAATCTGGTTCCAAAATTTGGGGAGGGTGGCAGTTCTGAGTTTAAATTCCGCTGAGATCGACTTTGACTTTCATCCTTTCGAGGTCGATAAAATAATAAGTACCAGTTGAATACTGGGGTCGATATAATCGATTTATCCCCAGCCCAGAACTTGCTGGCCTTGTGCCAAAATTTGAAATCAATATTTACGTCCTACTAAGTTATCTCCCTTCAAACAAGCGTCTCCTTCACATTTCGTTTGTTATGAGATTGATGCGATAAGCATCAGACCAGATGATGTGGTTGATCATTTTAAGATGGTGCTCCAGCATTGCCACAGTCTAATGACTGAGACCATTAAAAGAAAAGAAAGAAAATAGACAACAAAGAAAACCATAAACTGTATATCGGATCTAACAAATAATCCAAGTGGAAGAAATTTGCAGAAGAGGGAAACACATAGAAGTGGTGAGTTCTGACTTCAGAATGTAGGATCAACATTGTGGTAAAAATGATGCTATGCCCGTCCAATACCAGTAGAGAAAAACGGGTGTAATTTGATGATGATAATGATAATGATAATCTATTTATTAATTCAAAGAAAATGACTTAGCATTTATGTGTTCCAGTTTTGCCAACGATAAGATAATAAAAGAAATAAAGAAACTGAAGTAGTAATGAAGAGTTTATGATATTGAAAAATAATGAAAATTCTTTCATTCCTTTATTACTAGAAATATGGAGGCGCAATGGCCCAGTGGTTAGGGCAGCGGACTCGCGGTTTCGATTCCCAGACCGGGCGTTGTGAGTGTTTATTGAGCGAAAACACCTAAAACGTCCACGAGGCTCCGGCAGGGGATGGTGGCGAACCCTGCTGTACTCTTCCACCACAACTTTCTCTCACTCTTACTTCCTGTTTCTGTTGTGCCTGTAATTCAAAGGGTCGGCCTTGTCACACTGAATATCCCTGGGAACTACGTTAAGGGTACACGTGTCTGTGGAGTGCTCAGCCACTTGCACGTTAATTTCACGAGCAGGCTGTTCCGTTGATCGGATCAACTGGAACCCTCGACGTCGTAAGCGACGGAGTGCCAACAACAAAAAAACTAGAAATATAAATGTTGCTACAACAGATTAATAATATTAATATGATAAGTCTATATGAAGAAATACTTTCCAAAACTTGCATTGAAACAGTTCTATGCTGTAGTTGTGATGTTTAGATAATAGCAGAAAAGATAAATGCTAAATGTTGCTTTCGTTTATGATTTTTACTTGGAGTTTATTTGCCAGATGGAATATATGATTCTTTTAAATTTTTGGCACAAGACAAGTGATTTTTGAGGGGAAGAGGAAGTCAATTATATTGAACCCCACTCCCAGTGGTCAGCTGGTACTTTTTAAATTTTTTTATCAACCTTGAAGTGATGAAAGGCAAAACTGACATCATTGGCATTTGAACTTGGAATGCAAAGAGCCAGAAGAAATTCCACTAAACATTTGGTCTAATGTACAAGAGGGTGCTGAAAAGTTACTGGCTTTGGGTAAAAAAAAAAAAAATACAGGAGGATCAGTTAGTTATGATTTTATTCAATATATTCCCCTCCGTATGATGGAATCTCCTGAACGACTTGCACAAATGATTTGTTAATAGTGATCGAATGTATGTGCGGTATGCATTTGCTCACTCCCTCCATAAAATTGACGTAACCCAAACAGGTGCACGGTGTACCACAACTGGTGTCGAAGTGATCGCAGAGCTACGTGAGATGAAGTGTTTTGTTCAAGTACACAACGCATCATCTGATTCAGGAATTGAAATCACAGTCTCGGGATCGAATGCAATACACTAACCACTGAGCTATATGCCCTCACTAATAATACCTGCCTACCTATATACCTGTATTCATACATACAGACAGACAGATTTAAATTGCTCGGCAGGACAAATAACAAGTGTTTAGAACTCCATGTGTATATCCTGTTTATTCAATCGGAATATCTGTGAGGAAGATTTTTATTATAGTTTGAGATCCATTTGGTTGGAATCTACTGTTGTGTGTTTGGTGAGTGTTTATCAGTATCGATTGAGAATCTGGTACATTAAAAACATCTCCCCTTGCAACAATGATTAATTTTTACTTATAAAATGAAAAGAACAAAAAAAGCCTTGTGATGGTATTTTAGCACGGCCAGAGTCCAATGACTGAAACCACAGAAAATAAATAAAATGCTACTAGGTTGGAAATTGAAATAACGAGAAGTGTAATTTCTAGTAAGAATGGTTGTGCATATTGTTTTGAATGAAGTAGCATGGCAGAATGAGAAGAATTTCGCAGATCTGAAGCATAGACGTTTCTATTTCCAGTAAGATTTGATCTAATTCATATACTCAGGTATTTAATTTCCCTTTTAATAATAATGGTTTTAAACTGTGACTCAAAACCAGCACTTAAGGAAGGCGGTTAGTTGATTATATTGACTCTAGTATTTGACTATTACTTTCTTTTATCGACCGCGAAAGGCTGAAAGGCAAAATCGACCAGAAATAACCCAAATAGGTTTACCATTAATTTCATGAAATATTCACGGGTCTCGCTCGTCTCTCTCTTATAGGCGTGCCTGTGTGGTAAGAAGTTTGCTTTCCAACCACATATCTTCTGCTATAGCCTCGGGCCGACCAAATCCTTGCGAGTGGATTTCGTAGATGGAAACTGAAAGAAGCCTGTCGTACGTACGTATGTGTGTGTGTTGTGTTTGCCCATCACCACCACTTGACAATTGCTGTTGGTGTGTTTACGATCCCGTTACTTAGCGGTTTGACAAAAAAAAACCCAGATAAACTGAGTACCAGACTTAAAAAGAAATAAGTAGATCCATTCGACTAAAAATTCTTCAAGGTGGTGTCCCAGCATGGCAGCAGTCAGATGACTGAAATAAGTAAAAAAAAATGAATAAACAACATATATACACGTAAATACGTGGTGTATTGACATAACCATATTGTTCAATACGAGTGCATAGCATTTTGGGCAAATGTGATTTTCAAAAGCGTCAGCCGAATGAAATTGTGTGAGCATGATATGGATTGTACCTGTAAAAGGTTGATAGTTGCAATAGAGACATTAGTCTCTCTCTATCACCTTTCAACAAAATTATATATTAAGAAACAATAGAACAATTACCAACATAATAAAAATAAGTTTTATTTTTGGTGATGCTTGGTTTTACAAATCCTGTGCCATTCAGCTTAGCAGCTGCTAGTTAACTTGTGATCGGCATTGGAAGGTTAAGAGCTTCGTTGATGCATGCCAAAGGAGCAAGTAGCTGTCACGTCGAAGGTATTGCGCTCAAGAGCAAGTTATTAGATCGAAGGCATCGCGCTAAGAGGGTTAGAAAGTGAAAGAAACTCTTTAAGTACTGGTTTTACTACACATGCGTACTCGAGGGACTTCCGGGAAGGCAAGTCCCTTGCGCATGCGTAGATTGTACTTCCTTAATGTACTTGCATAATTTCACGTCACTACATACCTGGAATTCAAAGAGTACAAGAGTATAACTTGTACTCTGTCACACTGATTCTGTCTTAGAATTATGTTAATGGCACCCGGAGTATCCGTATCAGGAGAATGTTCAGCCACTTTCCTATTAATTCAACGAGCTGGCTATTCGTAATTCAACTGGTCGAATACCTGAATCCCCGTTGTATAGCGACAGAAATTGATCAATTCTTTCCCTCTTTCTCTTTCCTTTACAGGGATATCGACTTTGGATTCAAAGGGACACAACTTTTGAAAACTTTCAGAGGTAGTACCATATCAAAGGGACGTAACTCTCGTCTTCACGCAGGCCAATGTCGTTTCTTTCTTTCTTCCTCTCTCTCTCCCCCTCCCTCCCTCCCTCTTTCTCTTTCTTTCTTTCACACACACATACACAGCTGTATACCTACCCACGTATCAGGCATATATCTTAGACGAATCAAATTTTATATGCCCCCGCCCACACCTCTACTGAGTGGGTGGGTGTGGGGGGGGAGGCAAACAAAGCGAGCCCAACAAGCTGAGGAATTCCCCAAGAAAGTTTTTAGAAATATGAATAAACATAGGAGCAATTTGAAGTCACTTGTAAAGGAAAATTAAAAATTAATGAAAAAAAAAATTATTAAAAAAAAAAAACTAATAAACATGATGTATTGAAAATTTAATATTTTCTAATTGGATGCGAGCAAATATGGTAAACAAACAGCAGTTCATCAAGCTCTTGTCTTTGATTTGATTTAACTCAAAGATGTTTTTTTTTTTATTATTGGTTGTTGAAATATTTAAATACTGTTTTTTACTCTTGGTACTTAGAAGCTAATTTAGCGAGCTTTCTGTCTTGAAAAATTTTTTACAAGCTCTTGGAGTAGAATTTTTCAACAAATTTCATGTTCTATGGAAATTGTGGCTCGTCCAAGGAGCCTCTCTTGGGCCATTGAAGTTCTTATCTAGGCAAAATGCTTTACATTCTGAGTTCAAATTTCACTTATGCTGACTTTGCCTTTCAGGGTTGATAAAATAAATACCAGTTGAATGTGTAACCAGTTCAGTTGACCATACAACTGGAATAATCATCCTAGAAACATGTGAAGACCCATTTCCTTTAGTTTTTGTTTACTTATACACATCAGCAAATGAACCAATGGGTGGTTGTTCAATTTGCTAGAAATAACAGCCAAATCTCCCTCATGCTATGCTCTAACGTTTTAAAAACGAAGGACACATTAAATAACAATATAGTCATAAGAGGAAAGGTGGTTCCATCCAGCCATGTCCCTGTCCTTACTAACAGGCATTCGTTGCCACCATTGCATGTGTATTGCCAGTACAAATTCCCACCAACCACTTTCTGACTCTTGTTGGGATCTTTTTTTAAAACGGGGGCCACATTTTTCATTAACGAAACACTTTGAAACTTGGAACACTGGTAGAATGTGTCATATAAAACATCTTTTTCTCTTAGTCTTCTTAAAAAAAAAAAGAAATCCCCAAATTATTTCATGTTAAAGTTGTCGTATTTCTATAATTTCAACCAGTCACTGACGTCCATTCAGCCGATATACATTAAGTGCCGACTACATAAACAAACGATTCTGAAACAATTCTATCGGTGATAGGGTTAGGGTTAGGGTAAAACAGCAAATTTAAAAAGAAAAAAGCAAAACGAAGCTATGGAAATTAAATACGCTTTACACCGCTTAAACAGCCAAAGGAGTATATATAAACAACTGAATACTTGTCAGTGATTGGTTGAAATTATCGAAATAAGACAATTTTTTACATGAAATAAATTCGAATACAAAAATATTTTTCTGTTCTATAACACAAAATAGATAAGTATACGAAGTTTGAAAGTCTTTCGGTACCAAAAACACTACAATTAAATGGCTTGAATGTGGATGCAGCCATTCTAAGCAACAGTAAAAACAGAAAACCACAGAAAAACTTCACGAAATTATGTAAAATATATATGAAAAATACTAAGACAATTGACGAAAAATATCTACAATAAAATTCTAATTGATAAATATAAATTTTTCAGAAATTTATTGATACACCAAATTTGAAAGCAATCTGAGCAAAATTAAAGCGGGTGGGGGATGATTTTATGAATGAAACAAACTCGATCCGGGAGGGATTAAAAGAAAAATAAAGGGAACGATTCTATTCTACACGTGATTAGTGAAAAAGTCTGCTTCATGCCTGCGTTGAAGGAGATTAATACTATAATTGATGATGGCTAAAAGTGTATTTGTCATCGTAGAATGAAAATATCGAGGTAGTAGTAGTGACGGTGGTAATTTAACACTGGATCAGTCTCACTCCCACACTCTGATCGATCAGACAAGCTTCAGATCAAAGACGTTGACATCCGGTCGTATTTTGTTTTGTTTTGTTTTTTGTACGTACAGAAATACCAAACTACATTAATAGATGTGTCCGTCCATTTTTATTTAACGATAGGGCATAATGTGATAGAGATTTATCTGCTATCTTCAACCTGTTGAGGCTTCCTTCATTTGTCTTTCGAGATCAACGCTGTAGGTTCCAAAGATTGTTATTATTTAATCTAACCTCCGAAACGTTTGTGTTTTTATTGTAATTCATTAGATTCGAACCTTAATTGAACAGACCAGTGATCAAAAACGTTGTACCTATAAACGCCCCACCCCATCGTTTTGTCTTCAGTACGTCGATGCTAGCGTGACCAATATTTCAACCGAGGAGTTCTTAATCCTAGACAGTCCGAATTACAGAAGCGTTGTGCTCCAGAAAATTCCAACTGTAGTATGAAGTTTCGTAGCCCAAATCTATTTCCCCAGTGAACACGTAAGTCTTTGAATTCTGCGTTATGTATCTTTTATAATGTTAAATATCTTAACATGATAAAAATGTTTTAATTTGTTAACATAATCACCATTTTGTCACTTAAGACCACACTACATTTTTTGTAGCTAATATTTTTTGACGGGGTTTTCACCATAAGATTAATCTCACAGAGCTGTTTCATTCGAATTCAACTATTGTATAGGTCTTTTTGGGGTTGTGGTTTTGCCGGTACACCTCAACTAAGCCATTGCCTGCGTTGCTTAACATTTTCATTTAAAAATCCATTGTTCAAAAATGGTGATATTTGTTCACGGGAGTAAAGAGATGAACAGATGTCCAGCCATGATTTTCGATTGGCTTCTGTCAAATCACAGGGAACACATTTTCCAAGTTTGGGCACCTTTCCAAGCTGTGGAAGATGACGGTGAACAATTGAATGGCTTGAATTAAGCTTGCTTGCCAATTCTTTGATTTGCTGTTAAAGTTTTTACTGCTGTAGAGCTCAATAGGGAGTCTAGTGAGCCCCTGTAGTATGTGCCAGGGACCAGCCTACTTCCAAATATGACTGTTTTTGTCATTTAAACTCTTGTTCTTTGACTGAAATAGCAAATCTCGCAGCAACACTGAGACTATAGTAACATTTGATAGAAATTACATGTATGATACTTCGGATATTGGTCGACATTGGGCTGTAACTTTTTTTATTTTTTAATTTTGGCGATTTTCGCTTTCGATAATGCGTTCTACATATCACGGTCATGCGATTCTCTCTAAAAAAATTTTAGACCCCGACCCCTCCCCCAACACCCCGGGGGTGGGGTCTTTTTTTGGTGGACATTGGGATTAGACACTGAGGGAAAAATGGCTGTAACTTTTTTATTTTTTTATTTTGGCGATTTTCGCTTTCGATAATGTGTTCTACATATCACGGTCATGCGATTCTCCCTAAAAAATTACTCCCAAAATATTCATGATGCTATAAGAACAACATTGTTAAAATGACAACTGACTACGTCTGGGAGGCGAGCAGTGCGTATGTAACATATCCGGAGTGAACTTTTGCTAACAGTGGAATGATCTTGCAGATTAGGTCTAGTGTGTGTCTTTGTATGTATGTATGTATGTATGTGTGAGTAAATTTCGGATCTAGTTCAAAACGGGGGCACCAGTTTTCATTTATGTTTTATGTAGTGTTTTTGGTACCGAAAGACTTTCAAACTTCGTATAGTTATCTATTTTGTGTTATAGAACAGAAAAAATTTTTTGTATTCGAAGTTATTTCATGTAAAAAATTGTCTTATTTCGATAATTTCAACCAATCACTGACAAGTATTCAGCTGTTTACAGTTACTCCTTTGGCAGTTTAAGCGGTGTAAAGCGTATTTAATCTCCATTACTTCTGACATTTTGCAGAGAGGCAACACGCGTGTGTTCGTTTTCCTTCGTTTTATTTTTAATATAATTTCGTTAACATCTGCCTGAACTGTATGTGTACAACATTTGCCCTAACCCTAACCTCAAAAACCAGGCCTTGTGCCTATAATAGAAAGGTTTATTAGCTACTGCCAATATGCTTCAGCCATTTTTTGACAAGGAAATAATAATTTTATCACCGCCAGAATCGTTTGAGAATCGTTTGTTTATGTAGTCAGCACTTACTGTATTCGGCTGAATGGACGTCAGTCATTGGTTGAAATTACAGAAATACAACAACTTTAACATGAAATAAGTTGCAATATAATAATTTTTCTTAAGAAGACTAAGAGAAAAAGATGTTTTATATGACACATTCTACCAGTGTCCCAAATTTCAAAGTGTTTCATTAAGAAAATACTGGCGCCCCCGTTTTGAACTAGATCCTAAATTTCTGTTGGTGTTGGCGCGTTCGAGAATAAACTAGTTATTATCTATAGTTAATATTGCCCTTTTCTTTTATATTTCGTACATATTTCTCTTAAAAATTCTTGATTTACTTTTACAATGCCGAAAAGCAAGGGTTACCATTTTCCAAAAAAAGAAAACAGAGTAAAATGTGATCACAGTTATGCAGATGTCTCTGTGGTGCATGGAGATAGGTCAGATATTAAAGGTCATTTGAAATCTTAATGGCACAAAGCAATTTTGTTGCTAGTTGGTCACGACAGGATATATTTTATAAAACCAGAAATAAGGATTATTGGAGCTTGTCATTGTCGCTAAAGAAACCACTTTTGATTTCCATACACTTTTACCAAAATTGAGTTTCAAGATATCTGACCGTTCATGAAAGTTGGTCTCAAAACTTTTTGAACCAAAGTTTCGTCTAGAATGGACAAAATATGCGGCCAACATTTTAAATGTAATTTTACCAATAGCTCAGCTTGGTAAATTTGTGACAATTTTTATGGATCCTTTGAATCGAAAAGATGTTGAAATGATACTTTTCAACGTTTGATATTACTTTCCTGGTCAGTAGACTACAAGTCAAATTTTGGGTTATGCAAACTTCCAGTTTAGATGGCTGAGATTTTGACTCATGCCTTAGAGTCAGTTATTGTCAATCACAGGTTGACAGAACAACTGCAACACAAATTTTGGTGATGTAGAACAAAAAAAACAAAAACAATCTGTTTATCTAATTAGAAACGATTAAAAACGAAATTTGCAAGTGACCTTGTTGGCATTAGTTGTGCTGCACATCTTGTGCGCAGCTATCTCCAAACAGCAGTTCATGTATTACCAACTGATATCGAAGCACTTATTGTAAAAAATTTTTAAACATTTTTACATCGAGACAGTTCGTGTAACACAGCTAAAAGAATTTAATGACTTCGCCGGACTGAAATATAAAAGAAGTTATTACAGCATGGTAATACAAAATTTTGTCAATGCTGCAAAGAATGCTATCCGTAACTTATAAATCAATTCTTTGAAAGAGATTTTGGAGAAATGTATTTATGGTTTATGCAGAGACAGCTTAGTCATTTCAACAGATCGTTTCTGGCTATATAGAAGGACAATTTTAATGCACACATATCAAAGAAATGGAAAATCTGATTACAAATATAGAAAAAAGAAAAAGCAAAAAAAAAAACCCAAAAAAACTGTGTATTGAAGAAAACAGTGATAATAATGAAAAAAAAAAACGAAGCGAGAATTTAAAGTTTCATGAGAGATGTCTCTCGTACTTAGAACTTTGAATAGGTAGAATAATTTGAGTGATTAAATTCTGGTAATATATCTTGGCCGAATGTGGAGTAGTCTGCATTTAAGGTGAATTTACCAAAGGATTGGAAAGCAAGTAATAAATTTTGATAAATTATTTCATAGAATTGTTATTGCACTGAGCTTTTAGGTTTCTAAGGGTGAAGGCTGCACAATACAGAACTTTAAGTATGAAAATAAGTAACATTTTAATTTTTTTGGTGGTATTTCAAAGAAAAAATGTATACTAGTTAAAAATCTTAGCTCTTTAATAAAGAGCATTTTTGTCTTCTTGGTACTTCTGCACCAGTTGAATGAATATTTTCTGTAGCAAATAATGTGCGATCAGATGAAAGTAGCAGCATGGCAAGAGCTAGCCAGAAGATTTCTGATAACTAAAATAAACATTTTACTAAGCTAATCTGAATCTTTTTGATAAAATTAAAAATGACAATGAATTCCTTAGAAAAGTAGTTTCAAGTGAAAAATATGAAAGTACTGATGAATGAATGAAATATTACTTGACAATAAAGACATGTTTTTAATTTAATTTCTATTTAAATCCTACTGTTACACTTGAAAACATTTTACATGCATGTGCTGTCAAATAGAGACAGCTTTATATAACTTTTGTTTCTGTTCTCCGCCTTTCAGTCAAACTCTTAATCTTCTAAATGAAAGATAAAGTGTGCATCTTACCAACTCACAATGTATCACTTCAACACTTCCTAGGAACAAACTTCCTATTAAAAGAAAGCATGCAATTATTCTAATATATTTGCAGTAAAGAATCCCCCAAACCCACAGTCTGATGGAAGAAGGAAACTCACTTTTACTTAATATACTCTCTTCAGACCTTGTGTGATATTTCTACGTCTACCGGTTTCAACTCACATTTACTCCAGTTTCACCTCGAATATTATGGTAAGCGCGTGTACATAAATATAGAGACAGACAGACAAAGAGATAGATACTTAGATATAGTCAATATATAAATATATGTACATATGGTGCAGGTGGCACATAAAATGCACCATTTTGAGCGTGGCCATTGCCAGTACCGCCTGACTGGCCTTCGTGCGGGTGACACGTAAAAAGCACCCACTACACTCTCTGAGTGGTTGGCGTTAGAAAGGGCATCCAGCTGTAGAAACTCTGCCAAATCGGATTGGTGCCTGGTGTAGCCATCTGGTTTCACCAGTCCTCAGTCAAATCGTCCAACCCATGCTAGCATGGAAAGCGGACGTTAAACGATGATGATGATGATGATGATGTGTATATATGTATATGAGTGTATTCAATATATGTACAAGTGTGTGTATGTATATATATATCGTACAGAAATCAAACTTACAATGAGATACAGTCAGAAACATAAATAATGTGAAAGGTCAAAGGAAAGTAAAGTAGGAAAATTTTCAGAGTGGTAGCAGCATTCTTCCGTTGACTATAAATTCTATTTTGTTTACGCATGATTAAACATTGGCAATAATACAGAACAATAACTAATACTTATGAATAAAAACATCCTATGTAGTATTTTTGTGCAGCGAACGGTGAAGACATCCTACATTAATTTCTCTTCTATAAGAAATGTCATGGGCCAGTTGTTGGTCATTTCGAAATCTGTAACCAAGAACGTTAATGTTCACGTTGTAATATACTTAAATACGTTCCGGACAGAATTGGCCCTGACTATGTCCAAGTAGCACCACCTGGAAAAGACATTTAATGATGATTCATATTACAGTCATTCTTTGGGCATCATAGCCCATTCGAGTAAAGAGTTATTATTTGCAGAGATATATCCAGGTGTTGGTGGTTTATCGTGAATTTATTGGAGATATTTGTCCAGGACCTGTGTGAATGTTATGAGCACTTCTTCATCTCTAATGTGTCGTGGCATGATGTTAAAGAGAGCACGGTCAGCTGAGGTGAAACAGTTCTGTCTTAATGTGATGCGAGCATGAATTTTGTAGAGGACGGATAGCATAAGGAGAGAGTTACGATGAATTTTTAAAGTCGATGCCAACATCATTTGTGCAGTGCTGTTGGGATGTTTTCAAGACCTCTGCACAGATTACAACAGACCCTGGAAACTTATTGCTATTCAGCTTGTTTACAGCTAAATAAATGTCATTTAGATTTGGTTCAAATGCTATCTCCTCAATAACTGGAAGATGTTCGATTTTTTCTATCATCCTCATGTCAGCAGATGATAGTCTATGCAAAAGTGAAGAAAAATGTTCTACCCAGCGCTTATGAATAGAAGTGGTGTCAGGCAGAAGCAAATGTCCATTTGCTGGTCTCACTGGAGCTATTGAAGAAGATTTTGGGCCATATCCCTCCTTAACAAACCCTTGGTGTCATTTCTATTAGTTGCTTCTTGCGCCCCTTTTGCTCTATCGTTTCACCATTCCTGTTTAATATTTCTTACAACAGTCTGCACTTTCCCTTTCAGCTTTCTGTAAGTTTTGTTTGAGCTGGGGTTCAAGGTTTGAGAGAGAAGTGCCTTGCCAGGTCGCTCTTGGGTGCTGCTGGTAACATGTGATCCAGTGCAACTTGTTGCATGATCGGGTCATCAGTGACTAAACTGGCACCTCCACTAGGCTTGCCTGGTGAGGAGGGTGATTGTTGGACACCCTGCGGGATGAAAATTAAGACTCATCAAAGGGCGGAGGAACTCACATACATACATACATACACGCAGGCACGCGCACATATACACGCACACGCGCACGCGCACAGAAGTTCATCAAATATATTTATATGTTTTTCATTTAAATTCAAGCCAGATTTGACAGTGTTTAATTAATTATCAAATGAAAGCAACAATTAACAGTAACTGCATAAACTTTTCGTTGTTGAACGCAACTCAAGCACTAATGACTTGTTAAGAACGTAAAAAAAAGTTGTTTTTTTTCCTTTTTGTTTTTAATTAGAACATTTTATTCCTTCTAACTACTAATTAAGTTTCATAGGACTTTAGCGAACAGTTTAAAAGAAATTTTATTTCAGCATTCTTATTTCTATTCAAATTTGTGTGTGTGTGATTATGTGTGTGCGTGTGCACGCTTATGTGTGTGCGTGTGCGCGCTTATGTGTGTGCGTGTGCGCACGTTGCTTTGTGTTTTACTCTTATGCTTTCTTTATCTGCTGTAAAATATCTCTGATTCTATCTAATAAATCTTATTCTTCATCAAACGATTTTCAGAAATGTTAATCATTACTTGAATTAAGTTATCCTGCCTTCACGATGTGCAAAGCTATCAACTTAAGAAAATTGCCAACTTTTATAATGCTATGGGAAAGTTATATGGGTATTTTTTCTTTTTATTTCTTACGTTTTTTATTTTGACAATTTAGTTTTATTTGCATGTCTTTTTTTATAACACTGTAACACGATTTTTGTCCTTGGGTAACAGCTGGTATTTTCTATTTGCTTACCCTTAGAAAGCATGAAAAATGGCTAATATTTCCTTAAAACATTGCTTTTGTTAGGATATATGCCTTGTAGGCCTCACACGTTTCAGCAGATATTATCAGAGAGTACATTTTTGTTCTTGTCTTGATAAATCTGCCACAGGCAGCAAAATGCGTCTGCTGGATGCTTACAACCAACTGACGCCTAGGATATATGCCTTGTAGGTCTCACACGTTTTAGCAGATATTACCAGAGAGTATTTTTTTGCTCTTGTCTTGATAAATCTGCCACAGGCAGCAAAATGTGTCTGCTGGATGCTTACAACCAAATGACGCCATATGTGACGCTTGCAGCTATCAATGATGACTTGTCTCCACTTGGACAGCTCAAAGCGAACTGAACTATTGAGCTTACGATCCCTGTATATACTGCCTTCTATATTGCGAGAACGTTCTAGAAACTTCTCGAAAGTTCTAGAAAATTTTGTTTCAGCAAATCAACGCTGAATCTGTCTGAAATGTAATGGGAAATAGGTCAGTTTCAAAACATTGATGCCCTAGTCACAAAAGCAAAGTTTGAAGGGAATAGTAGTCATTTCCTTTGATTTCTAGATAGAAGCAAACAGGAAGTAACACTTACTGACCAAAGACAAAAACAAAAAAAAAAAGAAGAAAATGATAATGATAATTTTGTTACACAGTAGACGCAGGATTGTGGTAAGAAGCTTGCTTCCCAACTACATGGTTCCGGGTTCAGACCCACTGTGTGGCACCTTGGGCAGATATCTACTACTATAACCTCGGGCGGGCCAAAGCCTTGTGAGTGGATTTGGTCGACGGAAACTGAAAGAAGCCCCTCGTGTGTGTATATATATATATATATATAAAATACACACGTGTTTATAAATTATACACAAAGAGGATAACCACTAAGTGGTCTCCTTGCATGCTGAAAAGAGATACCAAAACTCCAAACCACGAAAAATACATTCTTATTTATAGCATGTTGGATGTAGGCAAGCAAGACAATTTGAGAAAATTGAAAAGACTAGTTATTTCTCTACCCCGAAGTTTTACCATTAATAATTAAATAAATTAATTATCTGTGGATCATCAGTAGACACTGCTGGAGACTTATAATTATAAAATTTGAATACATATCGTATGCCAGAGGACACACGTGCATATCAAGTGTTATCATTATACATCGTGACTTCAATTCAAATGTCCTCAACAAGACCTGTGAGAGGAAGCTTTCCCTCAGGGAGACATAAGCTAGAATCCTACTGGTGAGAAACAGAAAAGACAGCCCAAAGTCGAGGCAGTATAGAAAAGTAATCGATGGTCTAAGCTCTCATAGGAAGCAAAATATATCCTTTCAAAAAAAAAAAAACCGATTAAATATTTAAAAAATACTGATTGATATACAAGACTGGATGAAATAAATTTTAATGATTGTCGTGTAAGTTCCTTACGGAGCGTGCTTAAATTGGATTGTAAGATAGAGTGAGGAGAATTTGTTCTAATTTTGGTCCAAGTTGGACACATTGACCTCAATACTTGACTGGTTTTTATTTTATTGGCCATGAAAGTATGAAAAATAAAGTCAACTAAGGCAAAATTTGAACACAGAACGTAAAGCGCCAGATGAAATGTTGCTCAATGTTTTGCCTGCTGTGCTAATGATTTTGTCAGCTCACCACCTTATAATGATGAAAGAATGTCATAAAAATGATATGTAAATCAGAAATTAGACCACATACTGTTTGCAAAATAGGATTTTTCTTACCCAAAGGTAAATAAACTTTTGTAATAATTTACTCTGATGATGGCATGAAGAAATGAATTGGAATTTTATGTGCAACATTAGCAGCATTAAAATACTGCATTTTCGGGGGGTTTTTTATACGAAAAATTACACAAATAGTAACAGATTGGAAAAATGCTATTTTTACACAAAAATAGCATTTTTTTTTCCAATCTCTTAATATATTGAGATTAGTTGCTATTACTGTGCTTCTAAGTTAATTAAATTATATGTGTAAGAAATTTTTTTATGGATTTTCATTATATTATTAGAAAGAAGTTTGTGATATGCCAAATTGCTAGTTGCATGAATATTTTTAGTCTTAGATGAAACATGAATATGTTTGGAATTTCTGACAGATCTTTATTTAGAATGTCTTGAATATTGTTGGAATATTTACCACATCTTGACTTTTTAATCATATAAAAGTCAAAATGTTGCATTCAAATGAATTCAGAGCATTTTAAAAATATTAACTCTTTTGTTTCCACCATTCTGTTGTTTTTATTGGAATATGCCACCAATCTTCCATATTTTGACAACTGTGGATGCATTCTGGTTCTGATGTATATCTGATATTGCAAAGAGGACAATTCTTCCAACAGATAGGATTGTAAATATTTTTGATAAGATCTAGTATCGTAGGAAGATAGTATCTAGCTTTGGAAGGGGCCAAAACACTTACAATACTGTTTCATTACCTGACCCAAACCAGCAATTTTGGCCCAAGACCAGCAATTTTGGCCCAAGACCAGCAATTTTGGCCCAAGACCAGCAATTTTGGCCCAAGACCAGCAATTTTGGCCCAAGACCAGCAATTTTGGCCCAAGACCAGCAATTTTGGCCTAAGATCAGTAATTTTGGCCAAAGATCAGGAATTTTGGCCCAGGATCAGCAATTTTGCTCCAAGACCAGCAATTTTGGTCCAAGATCAGCAATTTTGGCCCAAAACCAGCAATTTTGAGAAACGGACGCAAAGAGAAGACTGGTCTGGGATAGATTTGGAAATGTTAATCCAAATAAAACTACAAGACTTGGAGAACATCCCAAACAACCATGTCCGCCTCAAGGACGGGACGAAATTACCTTTGATCTCCGAGGGGAGAAGGCCTCATTGCTTTGCTTGCAGTAAAGCAAAACACCTACAAGCATGCTGCCCTCAACGAAAAGGTACAGGGGTCCATGGACCTCCGTACTCAAGCCATTACCGTGGAAGCTGGATGTTTTGAGGGGCATCTCGTGTAAACTAGGATGCGGAAGGTTCATGTCAGCGTATGCGGATGTTGTCACCGTGATAGTGTCGGACATCTCGGAAATCAAGATGGTTGGCATTACCCTAAGAGAATACGAAGCGGTGATAGGAGCGATGATTAACCAGGAGAAGTCAGTGGGCTTGCAGCTTGGCACCTGGAGAGGCAGGTTCTTGCCGACCGATAGCATTGTGCGGCGCTTGACGGAAGGACCGGTAAAGATGCTCGGGGTCTGGTTCGGACCTCCAAGTGGACAAGAACTGGGGTGAGGTTACAGTCTCACCTAGAAATTGGCCTTGAGGAAGCTGTCCCTGAAAGGTCGGCCAGAGGTGGCGAATGCATACATCACATCCGGAATATGCTACAGCCTGACTGTCGTCCCTTGCCCTACTTCGTGACTGAATGGGCTGGTGCGCTTGCTCTTATGCTTCCTGTGAAAGAGACAGGTACTGCTTGTCAGATGGTCCATTTGTTGTCAACACCCGTTGCGTGGAGGACTGGGCATGGCATGGCTGATGATGTGCAGACATATGCCGAGACTGCGACATCTCCAGCAATACCATAACAGTGAGCAAGTGTGGTCGCCGTTTGTTGGATACGCTTTTCCGCAGCTTGTTTCCTTGACGGGGTGACAGTCCTGGATCAGGCGTAGACCGAAGCAGGGCGCTTGGCACCTAGAGTGTCTTCAAACACTCACAGCCCTCGGTCAGTCGGGCAATGCAGTCGGTGGAAGTTCCACCTTGAAACTCTATAGTGACGACGTTCTCGGAGTTGTGGGTCAACAGGCTATTCTCTTCCGGAGGAGTTTTGGGCCAGGACCTATGGGTAACTTCCAGAAATCCCTGGCAGTAAGTTTGTTGAAAGGTGGGTGAATGTGACAAGAATGGATCGTGTGAATGGGCCTACTCTAAGTGTTTGCCTGGAGGCCGGATGGTATGAAAAGGAGAGGGGTGCCTACTTGAGCCTTTGGTGTGAGGGGGTCCAATGTGTATAAGGTTTCTTTGGTCACCTCTCAGTGGAACTCCCCTCCCCTATTGGGGAAGTACATTGTTGTTTTAATCTCCTTGTTAATTTTTTTTTAGCTGTTTACACGTTTAACCCCAATGTCCCTCGTCTGTGTATCGTCCTTTATATTTTGTGTTCGGCCCTGGTGGCAAATAAAGAAAGTATTATTATTATTATTGTTATTATTATTATTATTATTATTATTATTATTATTATAATTATTAGTATTATTATCATCATTGTTACTGTTATTATTATTATTATTATTTTATGTTTGACTTTTGCTTTGCATTTGTACAAGTTGGATCCAAGTCTCACCCAGAGACCTCAAGAGACAACAAGTTAGAAGTTCATGTAGGTGTTATGCCTAGGGTACCATATATTTCGATTTGTACATAGTGTTGTTCTCGAGAATGTTTATGAATCCATAAGAAAATTATGTGTTTGTTTTAAAATTTGAGATCACATAGACAGTATTTTACGTAGGATATGGGCAGTTCCCATGAGTACTATCTTTTGAACTTCAGCCATTTTGGGGTTTCCTGCTATCTGAGCTAGGTAGTAATCAGCCCGTTTCGCTGTCATTATTATTATTATTATTATTATTACTAGTATTATTATTAGTATTATTATCATCATTGTTACTGTTATTATTATTATTATTATTATTATTATTATTATTATTATATAAAACTGTTCTGTGCCTACAGGTGAATATTGTTTCAAGAATAATCCATACTTAACTAATTTTCTTGAATCTAATTACAAAATCCTACACCGTTTCATTTCACAACATTGTGGGGGTCGATAAATCTCTACAAAATGTTACACAGAACAGAAGCACTCAAGGTAGTAGTAGTAGTAGTAGTAGTAGTGAGTAGTATTAGTAGTAGTAGTGGCAACAGCAGCAGCAGTAGTTATAGTAGTTATAGTAGTTATGCAGGTTGTAGTGGTGATAATGGTGATTTTAGTAGTAGTAGTAGTAGAAGTAGTAGTAGTGGTAGTAGTAATAGTAGTAGTAGTGATGCAGGCTGTAGTGATGATGGTGTTGGTAGTAGTAGTAATAGTAGTAGTGGTGGTGGTGGTGGTGGTAGTAGTAGTAGTAGTTGTAGTGGTAGTAGTGGTAGTAGTAGTAGTAATAGTAGTAACATAGACTCTTGTGGTGATGATGGTGGTTATGGCTGATGTTAATAGAGGTGGTAGTATTAATGGTGAGTGGGGATAGTAATAACATTAATACTGCCATAATTAATAGATGTGCTTGATGATGATGATGATAATGGTGGGGGTGGGGGGTGCCGGGGGGTGGCAGTGACCGAAGATTTCAATGACTGGTTGTATTATTATTGCTATTAGTAATGGTTGTGGTAGTAAGGGGGTGGGTCGGAATTATGAAGCTGATGACGATGGTGGTGGTTATGGTGATGGTGGTGAAGGTAGTGGGTGGCGTCATGTGATGAAGATGTTGGCAGAGTGGTATTATTACTGTTATTAACTGTTGTTTGTGGTGGTCATCGTAGTAGTGTTTGTGGTGCTGAGAATGATAATGGTGATGGTGGTGTTGGTGGTGGTGATAGTTGTGGTGGTGGTGGTGAGAATGATTATGGTGATGGTTGTGGTGGTGGTGGTGGTGGTGAGAATGATTATGGTGATGGTTGTGGTGGTGATGGTGGTGGTGATGGTCGTGGTGGTTGTGGTGGTGGTGGTGGTGGTGAGAATGATTATGGTGATGGTTGTGGTGGTGATGGTGGTGGTGGTGGTGATGGTTGTGATGGTGGTGGTGATGGTCGTGATGGTTGTGGTAGTGGTGGTGGTGGTGGTTGTGGTGGTGATGGTGGTGGTGGTGGTGAGAATGATTATGGTGATGGTTGTGGTGGTGATGGTGGTGGTGATGGTCGTGGTGGTGGTGGTAGTGGTGGTGGTGACGATACCAATGGTGGTATTGATGGTGGAAATTGTATAAATAGTAGTGGTAGTGGTGATGGTACCAGTTTTAGTAGTGGTTAGATTATTAGTAGTATGGGTCTTGGCAGGGGTACCAGCGATTTTATTGGTAATGTTGGTATTAAAATCAGTAGTAGTAGTAGTAGTAGTAAGAGAAGGAGAGGAAGAGCTGGAATGAGTAAATGGTGCAATAACAGGAAAATAGTGATGAATGAATGAATGAATGAATGAAAGAAAGAAAGAAAGAAAGATGGAGAATCAAATATAAGCACCATCATAGCAGAATAAGTAGTATACAGGAGATGGTGGGGGTTGTGGAGGAGGAGAAGGAGGAGCAGAAGAAGACGAAGAAGAAGAAGACGAAGACGACGAAGAAGAAGAAGAAATAAAAAGCGGGATCAAAGATAAAAGAAAGAAGAGGATGTGATGAATGAAAGAAGAGAATGATGGATAGAACAACAAAAAGAAGGCTTGACAAAGAAAGGAAGGAAAGATGGCCGTGTGATAAGAAGCTTGCTTTTCAATCAGATGGTTGCAGGTTCAGTCCCATTGTGTGGCATCTTTGGTAAATGTCTTCTACTTTTTAGCCCCCAGACCAACCAATGTCTTGTGGGTGAATTTGGTGTATACGGGGTGGGTGTTGAAAAGTTCCTGGCTTGAAGGGTATCGCAAAAGGCTTGGATGGAGGGCTCAACTTTCTAAGTTTTGTTTTTTCAGAAAAGCTGAACGACCCCTGGAATAAGTGTGTGAATCTGAGAGGGGAATATGTTGTATAAAATCATAATTAACTGGTCCTCCTGTATTTTCTTTTACCAAAAGAAAGGAACTTTTCATCTCCCCACTCACATCGTATATATACGTATATATATATATATATAAACAAAGGGGTAAAAACCCCCTTCAGTCATGAATGGCCATGGGATTGCACCAAGGAAGTTCCCCTCCAAGGCACGAGTCCAGGCAAGGTTGTTTATGGAAGAGCAACAGTGACCCATGCATACCAGCCTCCTCTCTCCACGCCACCAATGTTACCCAAGAGAAAGGCAAAGGCCGATACAGCTTAAAACCAGTGATGTTGCAACTCATTCCTACAGCTGAGTGAACTGGAGCCAAGTGAAATAAAGTGTCTTGCTCAAGAACACAATATGCAGCCCAGTCTGGAAATCGAACTCACTATCTAATGATTGTGAACCCAACGTTCTAACCACTGAGCCATATATATATATATATATATATATATATATATATACAGGCACAGGAGTGGCTGCATGGTAAGTAGCTTGCTTACCAACCACATGGTTCCGGGTTCAGATCCACTGCGTGGCACCTTGGGCAAGTGTCTTCTACTATAGCCTCGGGCCGACCAATGCCTTGTGAGTGGATTTGGTAGACGTAAACTGAAAGAAGCCCGTCGTATATATGTATATATATATATATATATATGTGTGTGTGTGTGTTTGTGTGTCTATGTCGCCCTAGCATTGCTTGACAACTGATGCTGGTGTGTTTATGTCCCCGTCACTTAGCAGTTCGGCAAAAGAGACCGATAGAATAAGTACTAGGCTTACAAAGAATAAGTCCTGGGGTCGATTTGCTCGACTAAAGGCAGTGCTCCAGCATGGCCACAATCAAATGACTGAAACAAATAAAAATAAAGAGAGTAAAGAGTATATATATATATATATATATATATGCATATATATATATATATATGCATATATATATATATATATGCATATATGTATTTGTATATAATATGTGTGTGTATGTTTTCATGTTAGTGTCTGTATCCTACCATTGCTTAATAACTGGTGTTAGTTTGTTTACATCCCTGTAACTTACCAGTCTAGTAAAAAGAGACCAATAGTATAAATACCAGGCTTTAGAAAATAGAGTAAGTGGTGGGGTTAATTTGTTCAACAAAGCCCTTCAAGGTAGTGCCCCAGCATGGCCACAGTCCAATGAGTGAAATAAGTAAAAGATAAACAGAAAAAAAAGCAGAAGAAAAAGAGAAGTGACAAAAGTAAAGGAAAGAATAGTAGAATAGCAGGATAACGATGAGAGAGGAAGAAGAAGAAGCAAATGTAAAGCAAGAATAGTGGAATAATGGAATAAGAAATAATAGCATGAGGGATAAAATAATAGAATAAGAAATAATAGTGGGAGATAGAAAAGGGGAATATCAGAACAAAATGTATTGGTAGAAGAGGGGATATGGGAATAGTAGAATAGTGGAATAAAGAACTTGAGGAAGTAAGAGAAGTGACAGAAGAAGGCAGAGAATACTGGAATTGTGGAATAGGTATAAGAGGAACAGTGAAAAAAATAAACTAGAATGTTTTTCTTTTTGTTCTCCTCTCAGTTTGTTATGCTTTTTCTGTTTTAGGTTGTTGTGGGTGGGAAGAAGGTTTCTCAAACACACAGCCATGCTTGTACCTATCTAAGCCACACCTGTAACGAAATGTGATAGGTCAATCAGTTAAATTCATAACGTGGGAGAGCCAGTAAAGTGTACTCTAGTAACCGACTTCTACAACTTTGATGCATTCCTTCCTGCAATTTTCCACACATAATCATCTTTGGCCATCAATGATCTGACATTTTTATGAATGAGATTAGACCAACCCATCACAGATGGGTTGGGTCAGCTTCAGCCTCAGTGCTGTTGAATCTGATCTGGTCTGGTCTGAACTGGACACTAAATGATGGGCATAAATCAGTAAATGACAGCTTGGTATTAATGGTAATATATTCTTTTATGATTGACATTGGCGTTTTTATCATTGCAGTGTAAAGTTAGATGTGAAGTGCTCATTATGAAACAAGATCTTAACACCTATTCCTTCACTCCCTTTCCAATAATAAGCTGCACCTAGCCAACACCAAACAACACGACATACACTAAAACTACACTGACCCAACAAAATTCACCAGACTCAGCAATAAAACACACCAATTTCAACATTATTCACGCTGGTTTTCTCAACTGTCAATAAATTATTTAAGATAAAATACTTTCGTAGACAGAATATTGATGAAGAAAGTTTATTAGTTCGTCAGTGATGGAGCTTTTCAGAAATATATATTATGATAATAACTGGTCTTGTTGCTAGATTTATTAATGAATCAGTGATCAAATTAACTTATAATCTTGCACTTAACTGAAGCCGAAGAATCTCAGAACAACTCAGAAACATTAGAGATTACCTCTTACTCCTGTATAATTCCGTGTTTATTAAATGAGTCCTTGTGGAGGTGATGTGTGAAAAGTTCAGCTTTAGTACTGAAAACTTAATGATAATTTTATAGCTTTGTGTTTGTAAATCATGCACAGCTAATTGGTGTTATAAGCAATAACGATGATAATGATGATGGTGATGTTGGTGATGGTAGTGGTGGTGGTGATGATGATGATTATTATTATTATTGCTATTTAAGGCAGTGAGCTGGCAGAATCATTAAAATGCCAGGGAAAATGCTTAGCAGCATTTCATCAATCATTATGTTCTGAGTTCAAATGCCACCAAGGTCGACTTTGCCTTTCATCCTTTCAGGGTCGATAAATTAAGTACCAGTGAAAGACTAGAGTAGATGTAATTGACTAGTTCCCTCCCACCAAATTTCAGGCCTTGTGCCTATAGTAGAAAAGATTATTATTATTATTATTATTATTAAGGCTGTGTGCTAGCAGAATCGTTAGTAATCCGGGCAAAATGCTAAGTGGTATTTTGTCCATCATTACATTCTGAGTTCAAATTTCGCTGAGGGCAGCTTTGCCTTTCATCCTTTCAGGGTCGATAAATTAGGTACCATTGAAACACTGGGGTCGATGTAATCGACTAGTGTCCCCCCCCCCTAAAATTTCAGGCCGCGTGCCTAGAGTAGGAAGGATTATTATTATTATTATTAAAAAAGTATATACATGCAAATACATAATCAAAATACAGACCATCGAGGCAGGAAGACATGTGTGTCCTTAACATAGTTCTCAAAGAGACTCACCATGACAGAATGTGACAAGGCTGGCCCTTTGAATTACAGGTACTACTCTGAGGTTCTGAGTTCAACTCTCACTCCAACCAACTTTGCCTTTCTTCTTTTCTCGGGTTGCTAAAATAAAGTGAAATACTAAGGGCAATTTAACCAAGTATACCCTGCCCAGAATATATATGGCTTTGTACCAATGCTAGACATTATCAATAAAAATATAGAAAGAATATACAAGCACATACATATAAAATGTTTAAAAAGTTCTTGGAAATAAGTAGAAAACTTTTGGCATGCGCTATAGAATCAATTAAAGAACTAAAAGATATTGTCAATTTATTAATCTTTCATTTGCTGGTAACTGTGCGAGGATATCGTATTACAATAATTTTGCCTTTAGGTCAACAACCATTTTAACTGTTTACTTAAATCAATCAGAAATCTGAAAATGATACCTGTTGAAGTTTCTACAAAAAAACACTTAGGGATATCTTAGTAATATGCTTGCTCAACAGACTAGAATCCAAACAGAGCAGCCTCTGGCAATTCAATGAGACATCAGCAGCAGATAGATGAAGAACCGAATCATTGATAAATGAGTGTAAAAATATTGATTTTCATTTCCCATATAATAGTAGGGATGTAGTTGACTAAATCAATGCTGATATATTACAATAATGGATTCCATTTCACCCCAAAGGGATAACTTCTCCTTATTTTTATGGTTTAGTCAGGGAAGGAAAAGCAGCACCTGTGAATTTTTGCAGGTTGCAAAAAGAGAAAGTTAGCCTCACATCAAAGTGATTCTCAGGCTGGAATTGGTCTCAAACAGGAATTACTCTGATACTGGAGTGACTCCAATGCTGGAAGCCTAATCTGAATGCTTCTGGTTGAGTGAATTCTGGGAAATGGCTATGAGGCCCTGCTAAATCAGGTGACAGATTAACCCTTTAGTATTTAAACCGGCCATATCCGGCCAAAATATTTAATCTGTTTTATGTTTAAACTGACCAGATCCAGGCTCTCACATGTACCCTACAATGTTATTCTACATTAAGTAATTACACCATCAAGATCTTGAAGATATGAGATAATGCATGATTAATTCAAATCAATGTGAATCAATAAGCATTATGTTTGATAGAATAATCTGAACACTAAAGGGTTAACTCTACTATCCAAAGACAGAAACAGTTTCTTCAATAGGCTTCTACAAGGTTTCTGTTTACCACACTCACCCCACCAGCACTTGCCTGGTACTAAAATTTTATCGACCTGGGAAGGATGAAAAGGGAAGTTTACTCCAGTACTATTTAAACTCAGAACAGAAAAGTGATTAAATAATTGAATAACAAGATGGCATTTTATCTGATGCTCTATAAAAATTATTTCTAATATGGACGCAAGGCCTGAAATTTGGAAGGAGGCAGAGACTGAGTCAATATCATTAACCCCAGTATTTGACTGCTACTTTATTTCGTTGACCAACAAAAGGACGAACAACAAAATTTGACCTTTGAAACCAGAATGTCATAATGTGAAGTGTTGTAACATATACTGCACAGCGTTTATTCCATT
>NC_142945.1:14174790-14192290 GCF_046866305.1 Octopus bimaculoides | reverse complement strand
AGGCTTCCACTACTAGAAGCCACTTGATGCAGCCCTCAGGCATCAGTATACTGACTGGCAGTTTTCCATCCGGGAAAAAATTTCTTTAAAGACATATAATGTTAAAAAACACAATATACTTTAGAGTTAGGTGAAATGAAATCACCCCAGAAGTGATTATGAGAGTGGCACAAATGCCATATTTTACCATGTTTACAGCTGAACATTGCTGCATGCTTGTGTCACTTCTGAAACAAAATCAAAATCTGAAGTAATAGTGTATAAACTATTTACTGATTTGCAAAGACATTGCATAAGTAGAATAAATTCAAATTATGCAATAGAAACAGCTCTACAAATTAACATTTTCAATACAATGTACTTAACATACAAGTATTGTTTAAATGCCAGAAGCTGTAGATTTTCATCCAGGAAAAATCCCTTCAAAGACATATAGTGTTAAAAAACACAATATACGTAGTAGTGAGTGTTTCCATCATATAAGAACTTCTCTTCTTTTCAATCCAGAGTGGAAAAATTTTTGAGCTAGAGAATATATTATTTTACTTGGAAACAAGAGAGGGCTGGCATTAGGAAGGGCATCGGCCCTTAGATTATCTGTATAAAAAAGAAGAGATCATTAAAATGATGATGATGATGACATAAAAGTGTACATATGTGTACACAGACGAAATACCGCTAAGCATTTCGCCCGGTGTGCTAATGTTTCTGCCAGATTAATGTGCAAGTGCCAGAGCTCTCCATAGACACACGTACACCCTTAATGTAGTTCTCATGTACCCTTAATGTAGTTCTCAGGGAGATTTAGCATGATACAGAATGTGACAAAGCTGGCCCTTTGAAATAAAGGTACTAATCATTTTTGCCAGCTCAGTGGACTTGGAGCAACATGAAATAAGGTATCTTGCTCAAGGACTTGTGCCGCCGGGAATAAAACTCATGAATTCATATCCCCAAATATAACAGTAACATGTATGTGTGTATGTATGTATGTATGTATGTGTATGTGTGTGTGCATGTGTGTACATATTTGTATGTATGTGTGTGTATAAGAAGAGAAGTGTATTTTACATGAGAGAGGGAGAGAGAAATAGCAAGTGATTGAATGAACAATTGATTCAGAATTCTGGAAAATAATATATGTTGTCTTCTATTTATTGTTAATTATTAACTTGTCATAGTTGTTCAAATGTCTGTTATCATAATTGTTGTTGTTGTTGTTGTTGTTGTTATCATATATATTATCAGTTCATATACAGAAATCATTTTTCTAATTTTTTTTTTCATTTTTTTGTTAACTTATAGCGTGAATATTTATGGGTTTAAAGATTGGAATAGTCCTTCAGTTCTAAGCAGAATTTTCAATCGTTCCTTCAGGAATTGATTATGACATTTTTAGATTCGCAGAAAGAAAAAAAAGAAAGAAAGCCCCCCCCCCCCCGATCTATTATATACTTATATTTATGTAATTGTTTATCTATTTGTTTATTATTTTTTGTTTCTGTGGCTGTCATAGAACATTACTTATTTCCACTGCAATGAAATAATGCAATTTTGGTACCAGTTAAGATTGGATTATTAAGAGTAAAGGCATTAATATTCAAATGAAATTATGATTATGATTATTGTTATTATTGTTGTTGTTGTTGTTGTCGTCGTCGTCGTCGTCGTCGTCGTCCTCCTCCTCCTCATCATCATCATCGCTGTCATCATCATCTTCATAATTATTGTTGTCATTATTATTTTCATTATTGTTCATTTTTGTCTTTGTTATTTTAGTAATACACTCACATATACACTCATTTATAAGAGTGTGTGTGTGTATATATGCATGTATGTGTGTGTGTGTGTGTGTGTCTGTATACATATGTACATGTGTGTGTGTCTATATGTATATGCATGTGTGTGTGTGTGTACATATACTCATGTGTGTATGTGTGTCTATACATATATGCATGTGTGTGTGTCTGTATATGTATATGCATGTGTCTGTGTGTGTATGTATGTTTGTATATATATAAGCATGTGCGTAGGTATATATATGTGTTTATATATTTATATATATGTATGCTTGCATGTATATATGTGTATATATATATATGTGTGTGTACATATGTATGTATATATATATATATATATATATATATATGTGTGTGTGTATATGTATGTATGTATGTATGTGTGTGTGTTTGTGTGTGTGTGTTTGTACCCCGACCATTGCTTGATAACCGATGTTGCTGTAATTATGTCCCCGTAACTTAGCGGTTTAGCAAAACATACCGACAGAATAAGTACTAGTCTTACAAAGAATAAATCCGGGGGGTCGATTTCTCTAACTAAAGGCAGCGCACCAGCATGGCTGCAGTCACATGACCAAAGCATGCAAAGCAATACAAAACTATGCCATTTAATCCCGAGCAACACCGGGCATCTCTGCTAGTATATATATACATATATAAGTGCCTCCTTTTCATGTTCTCTTAAAATGTTAAACAGTTTTCATCCTCCTCCAAGTATAATTTTGTATATAACTACCACTGCCACCCCTCCATCTTGTCTCACATGCATGGTAGTTATATTACATTTATGTCAACAATAAGATGGTGGATTCAAAATACAGGTTGTGGTTTTCTAGTTTTCTTATCTAACCTCTTCAGTTTCCTTTAACTTCCAATTTATAATGTTGAATCTGTTGATTGACTGTGATAGCTATTGTATTTATACCTATTACTTTCCATTTTTTGTTTTCTTTTTTTTTTATATTAAGTCTGTTCTTTAATATTATCCTCTTTCCCAATTAATTTTTTTTTTTTTTACAGATTTACTCTTTCATTGGCATAGTTTTATTATTTTTATTTTTCATGTTTCCTGTACATTTAATATTGTTATGCCAGATTTTTTGTTATTATTATTATTATTATTATTATTATTATTATTATTATTGTTGCTGTTTTTGTTAATAGTGGTGTTGGTGTTGGTGTTGGTGCAGGTTAAAGTTGTGGTGGTGTTGATGGTGGCGGTAGTAGTGTTGGTGTTGTTGTTGTTTTTGGTGATGGTGGTTGTCATCATCGTCATCATTGTTGTTGTCGTTGTTGTCATGGTGGTGGGTGGTGATAGTAGTAGTAGTAGTCGTTGTAGTAGTAGTAGTAGTCGTTGTAGTAATAGTAGTAGTAGTAGTAGTGATGCAGGCTGTAGTAGTAGTAGTAGTATCGGCAACAGTAGCAATGCTGTTTTAATCATTTTGCATTAGATATTTTCAATTTTATATACTTTGTTGCATTTTACATTTCATCTGAGAGACAAGTGAAGTGAAAAATCCTGGCTTTATTAGTTTGAAATTTATAAAAGCTTCTAAAGAGAAAAACTGCAAAATAATTTTGTAACTTTCCCAAATGCATTCAGCATTTTGGCTATAATAATTGGAATATTTTGGTTCATGTAGTCTAATCTTCTGACTATGAAGCCTGCTAGTGTTGAATGGTGAAGAAGTTTGTTTCATAATCATAAGGTTTTAGGTTCAATCTGATTGCATGGCATCATGGGGTTGATATACTATAGTCTTGGAGTTTGGGTCGTCCCAATCCTTATGTTTGAAATTGGATAGATGGAAGCTGCCTGGAAGCCCTTCAGATGGGTCATACATGCAATTTGCACTGTTTTGGCTTTCAAATGATGCTACCCCACTGGCTAGGCAAGCAGGCCAGGTAATGGTTATATATTCATGCTTTATTAAATACACATTTTGAAAGACATGAATGTCACAATAATATGGTACTCAAATGCACACATATTTTTGAGAGCTAAAGACATTAAAAATAACAAAGATAATAAATCATGAATCAATCTTACTTTCCACATACTTATATAGTAAGAAAAAGGGAGGAGGAGAATTTCAATTATTACCATGTGGTGAGTTGTAATGCAAAAAATATATATAAAAAAGAATAAAAGAAGGAAAAGTTTACATAGTTTAATATATTTTTTGTCTGGCTTCCATGCCAGTGGCACGTAAATAGCACCATTTGAGCGTGATCATTACTAGCGTCACCTTCCTGGCATTTGTGCCGTTGGCACGTGAAAAGACATTTGAGCGAGATTGTTGCCAGTCCCGCTGGACTGGCTCCTGTGCAGGTGGCACGTAAAATACACCATTTTGAGCGTGGCCGTTGCCAGTACCGCCTGACTGGCCTTCGTGCCAGTGGCACGTAAAAGCACCCACTACACTCTCACAGTGGTTGGTGTTATAAAGGGCATCCAGCTGTAGAAATTCTGCCAAATCAGATTGGAGCTTGGTATAGCCATCTGGCTCACCAATCCTCAGTCAAATCGTCCAATCCGTGCTAGCATGGAAAGCAGACGTTAAACGATGATGATGATGATGATGATGATTTTATAAGTGAAAAAATATTGTTTCTCAACCGGTTTCACTTTTGCTAATCATAACATTGAAATTATGGTAATTTCATATTTTCTTAAGAAGATTTTAGTCCGTGTTGTGTATGGGGGTTTGCGAATGAAATGAATCAATAGGTAGAAAAATCTAAGGGAAGAAATTGGTGATCATTATTATTTGGGACAGGGGAGGTAATTGCTCATATTTTGGGGAGGGGGTAAATAAATATATAAAATCTCAGAAGCTAAACGCACCTAAATATGAATGCATAACCAACTTTGATCTCTGTATATATTTTAATTCATGTTCACATACACATCACTGTAAATATTTCATCTCACTACTTTAGCTTCGAGGTTTTGTATATCTATTTACCCCCTTCCCCCAAAATGAGCTATTACCTCCCCTGTCCTGAATAATAATGATCATCAATTACTTCCCCTTAGATGTTTCTACCTATTAATTTATTTCATTCACAAACCCTCCATGCACAACATGGGCTAAAATCTTCTTTAAGATAATATGAAATCACAATAATTTCAATGTCCTGATTAGTGAAAGTGAAACCAGTCAACAAACACAACATTCTTTCACTTATAAAATATATTAAAACTATATAAGATGTGTGCATTTTCGTTCTTTTATTTTATATATATATATAAAGAGAGAGAGGGTGAGAGAAAGTGAGAAAGAAAGAAATATCCATGCATATATATATATATATATATATATATATATATATGGGAGAATGTACGAAAAAACAACAACAGACGAGGACAGGTGGTGTAAATAACAAAAGGATGTAATAGTATGACGCTCGGGAATACGGAAATATATATATATATATATATAATAAAATTAGGGATAAAAATCCAAATTTAATGATAATATAATTTTATGATATTTACTTTGTATTATATTATACTTATTTACTATGCTTTTACTTATTAATTTTTCTACATGTGACAGTGGATTTTCATTGATGAGTTCATGAACCTTGGTTCTGTTCCCTAAAACTATATATATATATATATATATATATATATATATAATCGTCATCACATTACACACATACATATGCATATATATATCTATTTATATATACACACACAGACGCACACACACACATACACATATATAGGCATATTATTCCTGATTCATATTAAATAGTAATACATCTGGAGCATAACAGATGAGTGAACATATCAGTCTCTCCTGATAGAATGATTGCTCATATCCTGATACTCATAGCTGTTTAGTGCCCATGGCCTAAACATTTAACTCTTGTCACTTCATTCTACCTGATTAATTCAATCAACTATACCCACCAACAACAAGTTTGCAGCCTTGAGTCATGTCAAGAAGAACAGATACACCAGAGTGGCTCATGTAATTTTGGTTCAATAATTACCATTTTGTTCTGTTGGAAACAGGCCAAATGGGTTCTTATTAATAGATTCTTCCATTTTACTATAAACGCTTGGGAAATAAATCTCTTCGAACTCATTGAATACTGTAAATATGTACCATGTGATAGGTACTATTCACTGTTATGGCACCAAATGTACCATTGAATATTTAATGTCATGTTTCACTGATGTGAAGTCAGATATTCAAGTTTTCATGTGAGTGTCGAAGAGCTAACAGAAACTTATTATTCCTCTTGTTAGTTCTTGTTGACATGGTCTTTAAATTATCAAATGATGTAGAAAAATGATCCACGTTTTATTTAGTTCCTTCAAAAAAAAAAAAAAAAAAAAAAAAACATAAAAAAACTTGCAGTCCCCTATTGAACAGTTAATGTGTGGGAGATATCATTTCTTTATAACATTTGGCAGGATTAAAAGTTTGAATTTGAAATTAAGGAATAAGGAAATAGAGGTATAAAGTTCACATTTTATTTACTCTTTTTTTACTCTTTCACTTGTTTCAGTCATTTTGACTGTGGCCATGCTGGAGCACCACCTGTTAGTTGAGCAAATCACCCCCAGAACTTATTCTTAGTAAGCCTAGTATTTATTCTATCGGCCTCTTTTGCCGAACCTCTAAGTTACGGAGATGTAAACACACTAGCGTCGGTTGTCAAGCGGTGTTGGGTGGACAAACACAAACACAAGTATAAACGCACACACACACACACACACACACACACACACACACACACACACACACACACACACACACACACACACACACACACATATATACGACAGGCTTCTTTCAGTTTCCGTCTACCAAATCCACTCAAAAGGCATTGGTTGGCCTGAGGCTATAATAGAAGACACTTGCCCAAGGTGCCATGCAGTGGGACTGATCCTGGAACCATGTGGTTGGTAAGCAAGCTACTTACCATACAGCCACTCCTACGCCTATTTATTTATTTATTTTTCATTGCTTTAATTATTTAGTTGTGTATTTATCATGAAGTTCTTAAAATTTTTTTATAGTTTCACATTCCTTTGTGCTTGAAATTTACCTACTATGAACAACATAGGCACAGACGTGACTATGTGGTAAGTAGCTTGCTTACCAACCTCATGGTTCCAGGTTCAGTCTCACTTTGTGACACCTTGGGCAAGTGTCTTCTACCGTAGTCTCAGGCCAACCAAACCCTTGTGATTGGATTTGGTAGATGGAAACTGAAAGAAGCCTGCCATATGTATACATATATATTCGTGTGTGTATGTTTGTGTGTCTGTGTTTGTCTCCCCACCATGACTTGCCAACTAATGTTAGTGTGTTTATGTCCCCGTAACTTAGAGATTCGGCAAAAGAAACCAATAGAATAAGTACTAGACTCACAGAGAATAAGTCTTGGGGCTGATTTGTTCAACTAAAGGCGGTGTTCCAGCATGGCCACAGTCAAATGATTGAAAGAAATAACTCTTTTACTTGTTTCAGTCATTTGACTGCGGCCATGCTGGAGCACCGCCTTTAGTCGAGCAAATCGACCCCAAGACCTATTCTTTTGTAAGCCTAATACTTATTCTATCTTTTGCCGAACAGCTAAGTTACGGGGACGTAAACACACCAGCATCAGTTGTCAAGCGATGTT
Organism: Octopus bimaculoides; assembly: GCF_046866305.1. NCBI lineage: Eukaryota > Metazoa > Mollusca > Cephalopoda > Octopoda > Octopodidae > Octopus > Octopus bimaculoides. The sequence goes on along the minus strand of NC_142945.1, from coordinate 14,184,842 downwards.
GGGGGGGGGGGGCAGACAAACACAGACACACAAACACACACACACACATATACATATATATACGACAGGCTTCTTTCAGTTTCCGTCTACCAAATCCACTCACAAGGCTTTGATCGGCCCAAGGCTATAGTAGAAGACACTTGCCCAATGTGCCAGGCAGTGTGACTGAACCTGGAGCCATGTGGTTGGTAAGCAACCTACTTACCACACAGCCACTCCTGCGCCTATAATAAAATAATAAAAGAATCAAAACGGAGACACACATTAAAATATTACTATTATAGATTACATGAACTTGACTGACAGGCAGCGTAGGGCAGAAATATGCCCTTGATAGACTAAGTTCACACTCCAGAGTTGACTCCATGTTGCAGTTACTTCCCTTAGTAATATTTCCAATGCCCAGACGAAAAGATGTGGAAATTGTAAGAAACACTGAAGAAGCTTTGTCAAATGAAGGAGATGAATAACTAAAGGTATATGAGCTTAGTTTAGAGCACAAACACTTTACTTTATCATATCAAAACTAATTGGCTTTTAAATACTGCTTATGTAGATCCTCGACTTGCCAATATGCTCGAATGTGTTTGTTCACATCTCATGAAATACATTATTAACTTTGCTAACTTATGTACGACAGGAATTTATTACAACATATCTCATTTCTCTTCTCCTTAATAACTCCAATAAAACTCTAGAAAACTCTTAAAAGTTATAAATGTTAGTATAAGCAAACTCTTTCATTACCACGTATGTGCGTTGAGCCATGTACAGGATAGAGAAATTCAAGAACTTTGAAAGTGTTAATTTGTGAGAGCTGAGTGTTGGCCTCTATAAATCACACTCTTTGTTTACATATCTTTGTACAACTATGAAGTTAGCTTAATAATCATATTACAAGGTGTCAAAAATACAATAAATGCGAATGCAATTAGAAAGTATTACATAAATCAGAGATAATTTATTTGTAAAATGTCATAGTAAAACGCACCTTTTTATGGTTTCTTTCTACTTGAAGAAACTTGTGTATAGTTTATATATTGGCGTTTAGTAACATAACTAACCAATAAACTTCTTCATTATCATTAACTTGGATTGCTAATCAGTCTGGTACACTATTTACTGGTTTTAGTTATTAGACTCTGGTCACACAGGATCATTGCATTTAAGTCTTCAGTCAATTATATCAATTTTAGTCTGATATTTATTTTGTTGAATGACTAAATCTTAAGGCGGTATGCTGGCAGAAGCGTCAGCACACTGGGCGAAATGCTTAGCATTATTTCATCTTTACATTCGCAGTTCAGATTCTGCTGAAGTTGACTTTGCCTTTCATCCTTTCAGGGTCAATAAATTAAGTACCAGTTGCGTACTGAGGTCGATCTAATCGACTGGTCCCCTCCCCCTAGAGTAGAAAAGAATGACTAAGTCTTAGCAGAATTACATCCCTTTACAGATATAAGTACAAATGTGTCTCCAATTCATTTAGAGATGCAGTTTTGAGCTGTGTGATTCAGAAGTTTACTTTGCAGCCATATGGTTTCAGATTCAACCCCACCACATAGCACCTTGGGCAAGTGTCTTCTGCTATAGACCCAGACCACTGAAAGTCTGGTGAGTGGATTTGGTAGATGGAAACTGAATACTTGTTTATTGTATTCATGGCTGACTCTCTTCCCTGCCTTTTCAATATACTTTCTAAATTCAGTGCTATAGTTTTCCTCTACTTCTTGGTTGTTCTACGTATCCCATTAGAGAATTCACGTAAACTGGAGTCTATACAAATGTATTTAAGGCACACATTTTAGCCATCTCACTACAGTTGTAAATTGTAAAGCATAACTGTCACCATTAATACATGAACCTGAAGATTGCATAGTTTAATGCACGAAAGTACTAGTTCAATCAGAATGGACATTTAATATTCTATCATTTCATTATATCATTATATTATATTATTATAAGATTGAAAATAAAACGTGAAAATCAGACAAAGCTGGAATTTCTTTGAGTAATATATTCTTCTATACACAATCATATACACCCATGCATGTATATATATATATATACACAAATATATATAAGAAGCTCTTTAAGAAGAATTGTCAGACATCTATAATACTTTTTTGTATCTAAATGCTAAATACCAGATATGTTCCATTTTTCTCGTTAACCTTTCATTATTATTCTAAAATAGCTTTCAAATATGTCAATATATATTGTGTTTTTGCAAGAATTTACAAATGGAATTCAGTTTTTTAAAAAAGATTTGTTGCTTTATTTTTCCGAGCTTTTATTTTTCATTTTTTTTTTAATATTATTATTTACCAGGTTTTTACTCCCGACAAATGAAGTACTTATTAACATTTGTTTTTTGTGCAAGTTAAAATCTTCAGAAATATGGCAGAGCAGAGAAAATATTGATTAACTATAGATAAACATTAACTTCTTGGCCCAAGCAGCATGTAACTCACAGCTTAAAACTAATTCAATACAAAAACAGAAAAATATCTGATTCAAAGAAAAAGACACAATGTTGTGCTTGAGATTTTACGAGTAATTCACATTTTTGTCTAATTAGATCAAATATGATAAATAATTAAAAAGAAATATTAGTTTCATATTTTGGCACAAGGCCAGCAATTTTGAGGGAGGGTCAAATCAATTATGTTGACCTAGTGTTCAGCTGGTACTTATTTCATCAACCATGAAAGAATGAGAAGCAAAGTCGACTTCAGTGGAATTTGAACTCAGTAGGCAAGGATTGACGAAATGCCACTAAGCATTTTGTCCAGTGTGCTAACAACTCTGCCAGCTCACAGCCTTAAATTAAAAAAGACAAAGAAGAAATATTGAAAGTGATGAGAAACGGGAGATTAAAAAAACTTATTAGCTTCACTTTGGATAAACTTCTGGGGAACTCTGATCACTCTATAATCATTGTCAATGTGTTTCTTATGGCAAAAATATAAGCCACAAACCCTACCAAATTGCTCTTTTTGTCTGGATTAGAAATCTTTATTGTATTAAGTTACAGTACCCAACTAAATTGGTTAGAATTTTACAATTCTAGAGATGTTAATACTATCCTTCTTATTTCTTTATTGTTCACAAGGGGCTAAACATAGAGGGGACAAACAAGGACAAACAAAGGGAATAAGTCGATTACATTGATCCCAGTGCATAATTGGTACTTAATTTATTGACCCTGAAAGGATGAAAGGTAAATCAACCTCGGTGGAATTTGAACTCAGAACGTAATGGCAGACAAAATACCGCTAAGCATTTCGCCCAGCGTGCTAACGTTTCTGCCAGCTCACCGGCTGTTAATACTATCCTTCTGCACATCTTTAATTCAGTTTGGGTCACATGTAAAGCATCAGTCCTGCATAGATGTACTAGAAACTCCAAGAGTACAATTTGTTTACAAGTGTTCTCTTCCCTGTCTTTAAAAACAATAATAATAATAATAATGATAATGTCGTCTCCTTCATTGGACACGAAACTCAGCTTGCGAAGACTTGTTGGGGCAAGCGAAAGCGAAATCGTGATGGCACCTGTGCCCAGCGTCGCCTTTCTGGCACTTGTGTAAGGACTTTCGAGTGAGATCGTTGCCAGTGCCCCTGGACTGGCTCTTGTGCGGGTGGCACATAAAATACACCATTTTGAGCGTGGCCATTGCCAGTACCGCCTGACTGGCCTTCGTGCGGGTGACACGTAAAAGCATCCACTACACTCTCTGAGTGGTTGGCGTTAGGAAGGGCATCCAGCTGTAGAAACTCTGCCAAATCAGATTGGAGCCTGGTGTAGCCATCCGGTTTCACCAGTCCTCAGTCAAATTGTCCAACCCATGCTAGCATGAAAAGCGGACGTTAAACGACAACGATGATGATGATGATGATGATGATGATGATAATAACAATAATAATAATGATGATGATGATGATGATGATAATAACAACAACAACAATAATAATTATTATTTTTATGCATCCATGAAGACAAAGAGAAAAGAGAGAGTTTTTTTTAATGCCAGTGCAGGAGTGTGTGTGTGCATGTGTGCACGTGCAAAACTTCAAAAGATTTTGATCTTATTCTCCAGGTACAAGTTATGGTTAGGTTAAATATGTATTGATTCAAACTTTTCTTTTTTTCGAATACCTTGCAATATAGATCATGCCATTATTATCAGTCAATATACCTGTTAACATAACGATGTTTTCCTTTCATCTGATAGCCTTAGCTCATGTTCAAGGCTCTGAAGCTGGTTTAAGAATAACAAAGACTAAGTTGAACTACATTCGCTTTGAGAGAAAACAAAAATATCCACCTCAAGAGACCAGTATATTGAAGATGGTGCTAGGTCAATAAATTGTTTATGTGAATAGATATTTTGATATTTTGTACAGCATTATGTTGTTGTTCTTCTTTATTAAGATTATACCATCACCATTTTAGCATCCACTTCTCCATAATTGCAAGGGTTAGATGGAACATGCTGAGACAGATTTTGTACGGTCAAATGCCCTTCTTATCAGCAACCCTCATTTGTTTTCAATTATGATATTCCCCCCACCCTCCATGAATAGATATGTTTTCAAGGAAGACTCGCGAGGAACAACACTGGTTGATGACAATGACTCATTTACACCTATCATGTGATGTCAATGCCAGAAGACACAAACACATATACACATACATGCACATATATGTACATACGTATAGGCGAAGGAGTGGCTGTGTGGTAAGTAGCTTGCTTACCAACTACATGGTCCCGGGTTCATTCCCACTGCGTGGCAACTTGGGCAAGTGTCTTCTACTATAGCCTCGGGCCGACCAAAGCCTTGTGAGTGGATTTGGTAGACGGAAACTGAAAGAAGCCCATCATATATATGTATGTATATATATATGGGAGAATATACAAAAAATAACAACAGACGAGGACAGGTGGTGTAAATAACAAAAGTATATATTAGTATGACGCTCGGGAATACGGAAAGTCTTTGACGTTTCGAGCTACGCTCTTCAACAGAAAGAATACGGAGACAAGGAGAAAAACACGGAGAAAAAAAATTGGGAGAAAAAAAATTGAATAGTGTTCAGTCAACGGTCAATCATAATAATGGCCGATCATATATGTGTGTGTGTGTGTGTGTGTGTGTGTGTGTGTGTGTGTGTGTGTGTGTGTGTATGTTTGTGCGTCTGTGTTTGTCCCCCCAACATCACATGACAACCGATGGTGGTGTGTTTACGTCCCAGTAACTTAGCGGTTCGGCAAAAGAGACCGATAGAATAAGTACTAGGCTTACAAAGAATAAGTCCTGGGATTGATTTGCTCGACTAAAGGCGGTGCTCCAGCATGGCCACAGTCAAATGACTGAAACAAGTAAAAGAGTATACGTATGCATATATGTATGCATGTATGTATGTATGTATACATGCACAAACACACAGATGAGACACACTCACATACATATGCATTACATGTAAGAACGCTCATGTGGTGCCACATAAAAAGCACCCAGCACACTCTGTAAAGTGGTTGGTGTTAGGAAGGGCATCGAGCCATAGAATCCATGTCAAATCAAACTGGAATACATACATACATCCATACATCCATATATGCATGCATATGTACATATATGTGCATGTATGTGTATATGTGTTTGTGTCTTCTGGTCTTGACATTACATGATAGCTGTGGTTATACTGTCCAACCCATGCTAGCATTGATAATGGATGTTAAATGACAATGATGATGATGATGTGTGTGTATTTACATCATCGTCATCATCATCATTCAATGTCCATTTTCCATGCTGACATGGCTTGGGTGGTTTGACTCTAGCTGGTAAGTCTCGGGGTTGCACCAGGCTCCATTGTCTGTTCTGGCATGGTTTTCTACAATGGATGCCCTTCGTAATGGTAACTGCCCCACAGAATGTACAGGATGATTTTTATGTGGCATCAGCACCAGTATCAATTTTTGATGTGGTGGAGGGTTCTTCTTCAATGTATACACACACACACACACACACGACCATGTACCAAACTTTGGCATTGAAAGTTACTCAACTGCAGAATGGGATGTCACTGCATAGTGCCAAGGATCGCAGCATCACCATCAAAAAAACAGGACCAGATACTGCAACAGCTTGGTCTTCAAGGGCCTACAGCTCTTCAATATCCTTCCAAAATGCCTGAGAGACGTGCATGGTGTGGATATAAGTGTCTTTAAGACAAAACTGGATCTCTTCCTGTTAAGGGGGTTCCAGATGAGCCTACCTCATGGCAGGAAACACAGATGAGGGCAGCAGCATCAAACTTCCTCATTGACCAAATGCCGCATATCAGAGGAGGTTTCAAATAATGGTGTAGCTCAGTCAGTGGTGGTGCTCCAGCATGACCGCAGCTTTGAAGCTGAAACATTTTAAAGAATTAAAGAAAATCAGGAGTGGCTGTGTGGTAAGTGGCTTGCTTACCAACCACATGGTTCCGTGTTCATTTCCACTGCGTGGCACCTTGAGCAAGTGTCTTCTACTATGGCCTCGGGCCGACCAAAGCCTTGTGAGTGGATTTGGTAGATGGAAACTGAAAGAAGCCTGTCGTATATATATGTATATATATATGTGTATGTGTGTGTATATGTTTGTGTGTCTGTGTTTTTTCCCCCCAAATCGTTTGACAATCAATGGTGGTGTGTTTACGTACCCGTAACTTAGCGGATCGGCAAAAAGAGACTGATAGAATAAGTACTAGGCTTACAAAGAATAAGCGCTGGGGTCGATTTGCTTGACTAAAGGTGGTGTTCCAGCATGGCCACAGTCAAATGACTGAAACAAGTAAAAAAGTAAAAGAGTATATATATATTATCATCCTCACTCTCTTGTTATGTATGTATGTATGTATGTATGTATGTATGAACTTCCACTCAGTTTTCTATCTCCCAAATTTCTGTCACAAGACACTGGCCAAACCAAACCTCTGGTATAACAGAAGAGAAATTTGTCATGATGCTATGCAGGGGTATCAAACACAGAAGCCTGTCGTTGTACAGTGAATGCCTTTACCACACAAGCAAGTCTTGTCTCACACCTATTAGCAAACAGTTATGGATCTAGCCTTTCATTCAAAAGTGGACTTGAACCTCATCGAATGCTGATAGCATAGAAGTATGAAGTTGTGAACTGGATGGGTGAGGAAGGTGAGTTACAAGAATTAATAAAGGAAATTGCACAAAAGTTGCTTCAGGGATAGTTGTGTGGTGGTGGTGGTCGTGGTGGTGGTCGTGGTCGTGGTCGTGGTGGTCATGGTGGTTGTTGCAGTGGTGGGGGAAGGGGTTGCAACATTATACAACAGCCCAATCTGTTGATAACAGAGAGAAACAGGAAAGAGGTGTGTGTGTGTGTGTATGTATGGGGGTGGTGAGAAAGTGAGAAGTGGAGGGGGAAAGAAAGAAAAAGAAAGTAAGAAAGAACAAAAGAAAGAAAGAAAGAAAAAAAGAAAGAAATGAATGCAATGAAGTCACTGAGAAGTAGTGCTGATTACGGGGTGATGGATATGGGGCTGGAAGCTGGTATGGTAGAGGTGATGGGGATGGAAGTGGTGGTTGTGGTGGTGCTGATGACAGTAATCATTATGATGACAATGATGATGATGATGAGGATGATAACAAGAGGGAAAATAATGAGAGTATAACGATAGACTATAACAAATATTAGCATTGGGGAAATAATGACGAAAATAGTAATGATGATGATGTCGACGACGATAACAGCAACAGCAAGAATGGTGATGATGACGATAATGATGATGACAATGGTGATAATGATAATTGTTGTTGGCACGACGTCGAGGGTTCCAGTTGATCCGATCAACGGAACAGCCTGCTTGTGAAATTAACGTGCAAGTGGCTGAGCACTCCACAGACACGTGTACCCTTAACGTAGTTCTCGGGGAGATTCAGCGTGACACAGTGTGACAAGGCTGACCCTTCGAATTACAGGCACAACAGAAACAGGAAGTAAGAGTGAGAGAAAGTTGTGGTGGAAGAGTACAGCAGGGTTCGCCAACCAGCCCCTGCCGGAGCCTCATGGAGCTTTAGGTGTTTTCGCTCAATAAACACTCACAACGCCCGGTCTGGGAATCGAAACCGCAATCCTATGACCGCGAGTCCGCTGCCCTGACCACTGGGCCATTGCGCCTCCACAGATAATGGTAATAACAATATGAATAAGGAGAAAGGTGAACTGTGAGGAGTAGGAGAAGGAGTAGGATAACAAGTAAGCGGTCAAGGAGAAGAACAGTAAGAGGAAGGGTGGGGAAGGAGGAGGGAAGAGGTGGGGTAGAGAAGGAGGTGGAGGAGGGTAGTGGATGGGAGTGTTGGGGAGGATAGTGGAGGAAGAGGAGGAGGATGAATAGTAGGAGTAGGAGGAGGAGCAGGACCAATAATAGGAGTAGGAGTAGGAGGAGAACAACAAATATATGGATATTGAGGATGATTGCGGAGGTGGTAGTGGTTGATGGGAAATGATTTTTAATCCAGATTATGTAAAGAAAAAAAAAAAGGAAAAAAAAAAGCATTAATTACAAACAAATAAATAAATACTCCACCCACACAAAAACAAACACACATAAAGAAAAAGAGCACCATTATCCACCAAGGGACATTTTCCCACCCAAAACTCATTAAAATAATATCAATGAACATTTGAAGAAGTCCTTTAATATTCCACTTTAATGTTTGCCATTATTGTAGTCTCAAGTGTTGTTGTTGTTGTTGTTCGTGGTGGTGGTGGTTTTGTTACTGTTTGTTTTTTGTATTGTGTGTGTGTGTATGTTTGTGTATGTATCTATGTATTTCTGTGTGTATATGTGATTGTGTGTGCATATAGATATGTGTATGTGTGTACAAATGAACATGGATATTTGTGTGTGTGTGTGTGTACCTGTGTGTCTGCATATGTGCATATGTGTACATATGCATGTGTTTATGGGTGTACAAATGCATGCATGTGTGTACATGCGTGTTTGTGTGAGTATGTGTTTGCCTGTTCATGTGTGTGTGTGTTTGAGTGCATCTGTGTCTTGATGCACATGTATGTATACATGTGTGTGAGTGCATGTGTGTATGTGTGTGAGTGCATGTATGTGTATGTGTGAGTGCATGTATGTGTATGTGTCGTGTGTGTGTGTGTATGTGTGTCTATGCATGATATATGCATGTGTGTATTTGCATGTGCATATGTGCATGTGTGAAGGCTTGTAGCTCAGTGATTAAAGTGATCAGATCACAATCATAATGTCATGAGTTCAATACCCAAGTGGCACATTGTGTCCTTGAGCAAGACTCTTTATTTCCCCCTGCTCCAGTCTACTCAACTGGCAAAGATGAGCAGTACCTGTATTTCAAAGGGCCCTTTTGTTACATTCTCTGTCACACTACATCAAGGGCACATACATCTGTGGAGCGCTTAGCCACTTCATCATCATCATCATCATCATCATCGTTTAACGTCTGCTCTCCATGATGGCATGGGTTAGATGGTTTGACTGGAGCCGATGAGCTGGAGATCTGCACCAAGGTTGGAATGGTTTCTACTGCCTGATTCCCTTCCTAATGCCAACCATACTCCTGGAGTGGTTAGCATTAGGAAGGGCATCCAGCTGTAGAAACCATGCCAAATCTGACTGGAACTTGATGCTGCTCTCCAGCTCATTAGCTCCATTCAAACCGTGTAACCCATGCCAACATGGATAACAGATGTTAAATGATGATGATAATGATGGTGATACTGATGATGATGATGATGATGATGATGATGATGATGATGATGGTGAAGATGATGATGATGAAGTTACTGAGCATTCCACAGACACATGTACCCTCAATGTAGTTCTCAGGGAGATTCAGTGTGACAGAGAATGTTCACGTTGATTTCATGAACAGGCTGTTGAGTTTGCATATGTATGGATTTATGTTTGTATGTCATTGTTCAGTTTTATTTCAAGGTTTCTTGCCAATAGAAAAAGAGTTGGTTTCTAATTTAGAT
>NC_142945.1:14109790-14169790 GCF_046866305.1 Octopus bimaculoides | reverse complement strand
TATTATTGTGTGCCAAAATTTTCATTGTACTAACTATGACCTGATGTTTAACACAGTTATTCTGCAATCCAGATCGCAGTTGGTGCAATGAAAGTTTTGATGAGAAATAATAAATGTTTAAGTAAAGTTAACAGGTTCTCTGTGTTTTTGAATGGCTAATATGTATATTTGCTACATTGTAAAATGACAATAGTTGAATGAAAAGAAATGGTGCAGAGAGGAACTAGATGTTTAGGTGCAACATTAACACTTTTGATACTAACCTGGCTGAAACCACCTCTGGCTCTGTAGGACAAATGTCTTGTTTTGAATTAAAATCTTCCACCAAACCTTAGTCATAATGTATGTTCCTAACACGAGCTTAATGATGATGTTGTTGTTTGTTCATTGTTGAGCCATGCCAGACTCATAAGGGCCAGTTTACCGGTTTCATTGGTGTATAGGTTCCCCACCTGGACAGGACACTGGTCCATCGCAGGTGAACTGTTAGATGCAGGAGGAAAGAGTGAGAGAAAGTTGTGGCAAAAGAGTCAGCAGAAGTTTGCTATTACCTTCTGCCAGAAGGTCACATGGAGCTTAGGTGTTACACTCATAAACATACACATCATTTGGTCTGAGATTTGAACTCGCGATCTGTCGACTGTGAGTCCGCTGCTCTAACTACTAGGCCATGTGCCTCTACAACTTAATGATAAGTAAATTATTTTGCTAAATTCTTTGTTATATTTAAAATTAATTGAAAGAAACAGAGCATCTCAAAATAAATACAGTAACAAAAAGGTTAATATAAATGCTGAATGCTATTTAGATTACCAAATTATAAATAAAATGGTGTTTAGAAACCAATATCATATTGGTTTCAAATTTTGACACAAGGCCAGTAATTTCAGGGGAGAGTGTCTAATCAATTACATTGACCCCAGTATTCAACTGGTATGTATTTCATCGACTTCGAAGGGATGAAAGGTAAAGTCAACCTCAGCAAAATTTGAATGCAGAATGTTAAAATGGATGAAATGCCACTAAGCATTTATTTTTCTTAGTGTGCTAACGATTCTACTAGCTAGCCACATTAACATCACCATCATTATCGTTATTTAACATCCGCTTTCCATGCTGGAATGAGTTGGACGTTTTGACATGGAGCTAGTTAACAGGGAACTATGCATACCCCAACTGTCTGTTGGGGTAGGGTTTCTACAGCTGGATGCCCTTCCCAATGCCAACTATTTAACAGTGTGTTCTGGGTGTTTTTTTATATATCACTGGCACATAACCTAATTTAATACTGACTTCAAATTTTGGCACAAGGCCAGCAATTTCGGGGTCGGGGGCAAGTCAATTACAATGCCCCCATTGTTCATCTGGTACTTCTTTTCCTGAAAGGCAAAGTCAACACCATCAGAATTTGAATGCAGAACATAAATGTGGATGAAATGCCACTAAAGATTTTGTTCAGCATACAAACAATTCTATCAGTTTGCTACCTTAACCTAATTTAATATTACAAGTAAGTGTGTTAACAAGGTGTGAGAAAAACCAAAGAGTGATTTCTTACAGCAGCATATTATTAGAAATTAGAAATTTGTGATCATATGGTGTATTGGATGTGATTTGATTTAATATTAGAAACATATGTGTGTGTCTAATACATAAAATGTATTTCATTCTGATAACGATAGGATGTATTGACAGATAAGTGTTTATATAGGGAAGTAAGCAAGTCTATGATAATTGTAATTATAAAGATAGCTTAATTATAGGTATGTTCTGTTAAGATATAATTAAACATTCCTTAAGTGGGAGTTATAATTGGGGTTTGAAGGAGAGGATGCATGTCTATAAGCATTGTTGTTTTAGTCTAGTTGTCTATACGTAATAATGCTTAGCTAAAAATGAATGATGAGGTAAAATATATAGAACATTAGATTTGGAAATGGAAGTGAGGCAAGGAAGAAAGTAATAAAGAGTAAAAAAACACACACACACACACACACATATCATCATCATCATCATCATCACCATTTAACATCTGTTGTCCATACTGCATGGGTTGGATGGTTTGACTGGGCTTGCATGCTAGAAGGCTGTACCAGACTCCAGGTTTTCTATGGCTGGACGCCCTACCTAATGCCAGCCACTCCAAGAATGTAATGGGTGCCACCAACATGGGTGTTATTTGCATGACTCCGGGGTGCGTTTACGTGCCACTGGCATGGATGCCAATTTGTGTGACACCGGTATCTGCCACGACTGCGATTTTTCTCAGCTTGATGGGTCTTCTCAAGCGTAACATAATGCCAAAGGTCTTGGTCATTGCCTCCCTGAGGCCCAACATGTGAAAGGAACTCAGCCACTGCCTCTGTGAGACCCAACACTCAAAAGGAATTCAGTCATTTTGCTTCCATGAGGCCCAACACTTGAAAGGAACTCAACCACTTTGCTTCTGTGAGGCCCAACGTTCAAAAGATGTTCTTTATGAGCCACCAGCATGGGTGCACTTGGCCAAAGGTCTTCTCAAGCACAGCACATGGCCAAAGGTCTCGGTCACCAGTCATTGCCTCTGTGAGACTTGAAGTTCGCAGATCATGCTTCACCACCTTGCCCCATGTCTTCCTGGGTTTACCTTTACCATAGGTTCCCTCTACAATTAGAGATCATCACTTCTTTACATAGTTGTTTGCATAGTTGTCCTCATCCATAAGCATCACATGGCCATACCAGCACAGTTGTCTCTCTTGTACACCTCATCTCATTCTTCTTATGCCTAACTTTTTCCTCAAGAAGCTTACACTCTGTCGAAGTGCTTATGATGTGGGTGATATCTTCAGTATTAACTCCACAAAGTCAGCATCGGTTGTTATATTTTACTGCTTTTCCTGCATCTCTATCCCTTTTGTACAACAAGTATTTGATTGATATTCCCTGTTCCTGGATTGCAAATGCATGCCCTTCAAATCGGGAGGTAGTATTCTGGCTATTGGCCCATGACAGACTGCTTTGATGATCAATGCTACTATCATCTCGGAGCTTTCTGCTAACATATCCATGCATAGCCTTCTGCTCATATATGCTCGCCCTTTCATCTGATGATACGTTGCAGTAGAGTCGTGCAACTTCTTCGGGCATGTATTTAAAGTTATCAGACAAGGAATGTTTCTCAAGGAGGTATGTATGTATGTATGTATGCATGCATGCATGTATGTATCTATGTATCTATGTATCTATGTGTGCATGTATATTTATAAGATAGCCAGCCCAACATACTAGCATATAGACATTTATATAATTTATATACTCACCTGAATCCCTATCATTGATTTATATAGCAATTGTCATTAATCAATAACTATCATATTTGTCAGCTTAACTCGGTATAGCTGATTAGTGAGAAATGTTAAAGTTCAACAAATTGCCATTCCTCACACAACATGTGCAAATTCTTGAACGTCAGCATTATAAGATAAAGTCATTATATGGTGATGCTGAAAACAGAATTATATGAGTTCACAACAATACAGTAAAAAAAGCAGAACAGCTCAATCCAAAGAAACTAGTGATAGTCTGTGTTGGCAATTGGAAAATAGTATGTTTCTATTCAAAATATTAGGTTTTTTAAATTCTATATACCAAAAGGTGAAGGTGCATGGTTCAGTGGTTAGAGCATCAATCAGGCTCACAATTATGAGGTAGTAAGTTCGATTCCTGGTCCAGGCTGTGTGTTGTGTTCTTGAGCAAGACACTTTATTTCATGTTGCTCCAGTTCACTCAGCTGTAGAAATGAGTTGTATGGTTTGAAGCAAGCTTTATTGTCAATTCTTCAACTGATAATGCAGGATTTTCTTCAAGTAATGCCTCGAGGAGCTTATCATCAAATTCAACTTGACGTCCTGTTCGATCTTCATCTTTAAGGCTGAAATCTCCACTTCTGAATTTTGCAAACCATCTTCTGCAAGTTCTTTCATTCAAACATTCTTTCCCATAAACTGAGTGAATGTTTCGAGTTGCTTCAGCTGCAGAGCTTCCTTTTTTTTGTACTCATAAAGCATTATGTGCCTCAAATGCTCTTTGGATACTTCCACGTTAGAAAGGGTTTCAATCAAAGAAATTTTAATTCTATTATTCTGTAAAATAATATTTAATTAATTTAAATGTACACAAATGCATAAAAATAATTTTAAATTCCATTTGACATTCAAAAATACTATTAAATTTCATTCAATTTTTAAAAAGGTAAAATCGGACAGAACTTATGGGATGACCTGATAAGTACAAGTTGCGTACTGGGGTCGATCTAATCGACTGGCCCCCTCCCCCAAAATTTTGGGTCTTGTGCCTAGAGTAGAAAAGAGTATTGGTAGACCCTTAAAGACTATTAAAATCAATGTCTGAGCTTTAATTATTCTTGCTCCTAGTTGATCACAGTTTGATGATTGTAACCAGTAAAAGCATAGTAAAATAATAAAAGAAATTGAAGCCATTATTTGAATGTACAAAGGCAGCAAGCTAGCAGAATCTTTAGCAATGCCAGGCAAAATGCTTAGTGGCATTTCATCTGTCTTCTGAGTTCAAATACCATCAAGGTTGACTTTGCTTTTCATCCCCTAGGGTTCGATAAAATAAGCACCAGCTGAAAACTGAGGTTGATGTAATTGATGTACCCCTCCCCTAAAATTGCTGACCCTGTGCCAAAATTTCAAGCTATTATTTGAATATATTTGGTACTGCTAACAATCATAGCCACAAGAATCTAATTGCAGTTAATTAATGGCTTATAATTAATAGTTAACTACTATATTTTTCCAACGTATAGCATATGTTTATCCAAAAAAACAAGACCCTAAAATAATTATGTATGGTATACACAAAAGTTACTTCTTATGTAAAATTGATTTCTTAAAAGAAAAATTGACAATTTTCTAAATTATTTCTTTTCAAGAAAGTTCGAAGAATTTTTTTTGAAGGAAAAGTCGATGTTATTTTCCAGCAAAAAGGATATATGTGAATGTATTCCTGTGGTATTTTCATTTTTTATACATGAATTCCAGATCACTCAGCATATATGTGAAACAGAAAGACAGATATATGATATACTTAATATCAAAATAACATGCCAAAATAACAAAATTTTGTGGAGCAAAATACAAACAATTTCTTTATTTTAGATTTTGCTTAAGTAAATCATTGAAAAAATATACTGTGAGTTCACACATAAAATATGCTGTGAGTTCACTGTGATGCGCAGTGATTGTTAAAATACCAAACCAAAAATATTAAACATTACATAAATATACTGAGATGCAGTGTCAATGTAGTCATGCAACTTACTAAATATATCAGCTTAATCTTCCTCAAATCACAACCTGTCATTTCCAAAACAGGAAAGGACATATTGGATAGAATAGTTCTTGATATAAAAAAGGCAGGATGGCCATTGCTGGAGTATCTGTAATTGTAAGTCTGCTCAATCTGAGTTGATCAGGGATTATAGGAAGGCAACAGCACTCAAGATCAACACTCAAGTAATTCAGCCAATAAGAAAGCTTCTATGAAATAATCGTCAGATTTTGCTTAAATCACATGCCACCATCTTAAAAAATCTGATATCTTAGACAACATTGCCTAATGTAAAATAGATACGCAATCAAATATATGTATTGTGAAGTATATTTGCCACTTAAATGTGGCTAACCCTTAAGGGTGGATGCTACTGTAGCTTGTAGCCCCAGGAAGACATCTCCTCCAGCTGGCTATTGACACACATTCTGTGCCCTATCAGTATTTGCAAAGGGAAGTCATCCTTCTCATCTTGGAACCTAGATATCGAGCTTCTTAATGACTCCAAGACATTTTAAAGGATTTTCAATTGTTGTGTGTGATACATTTAAGCTCTCTGCAGTCTCTTGCACTGTTATATGGCAATCAGATTCAAGGCTTTGATTCGGTCATCATCAACTTCAGGTCGACCAGAACGTTCGTTATCTTTGAGGGAAAAATCTCCCAAACAAAATTTCTTAAACCATTTCTGACATGTATGTTCTGTTAAACAAGCAATACAATAAACTTCGCATATCTCTTGATGAGCCTCAGCAGCTTTCATGCCTTTACAGAAATAAAAAAAAGCAAAATATGGCGAAAATGTTCGTTTTTGCACTCCGTGTTAAAATTGAAACTGAACTAATAGCTGTAAATAAAATTACGCACAATTTGCTTCTAAAGTAATGGCTATCAAATGTCAAAAGGAAAAAAATTATAACATCGACAAAGTCATTAAAAAATCATAACTATTTATTTGCAAAAAACGAAATTAGTTTCTTACCAACCCAATATATATATATATATATATATATATATATATATATATATATATATATATATATATATATATATATATATATATATGTATATATATATATATATATATATATATATATATATAGGCGCAGGAGTGGCTGTGAGGTAAGTAGCTTGCTTACCAACCACATAGTTCCGGGTTCAGTCCCACTGCGTGGCACCTTGGGCAAGTGTCTTCTACTATAGCCTCGGGCCGACCAAAGCCTTGTGAGTGGATTTGGTAGACGGAAACTGAAAGAAGCCCATCGTATATATGTATATATATATATGTGTGTGTGTATGTGTTTGTGTATCTGTGTTTGTCCCCCTAGCATTGCTTGACAACCAATGCTGGTGTGTTTACGTCCCCGTCACTTAGCGGTTCGGCAAAAGAAACCGATAGAATAAGTACTAGGCTTCCAAAGAATAAGTCCTGGGGTTGATATGCTCGACTAAAGGCGGTGCTCCAGCATAGCCGCAGTCAAATGACTGAAACAAGTAAAAGAGTAAAAGAGTATAGATAGATAGATAGATAGATGCGTCAAGTTATATCAAAATTTAAATTTTTTCCACCCTGTCATTTCATTTTGTATCCTATTATCGACCATCAAATTCTTCCACTTATATTTACACGATTTATGTATATTCTCTATCAGATTTTTCCGTTTATATTTACAAGATTTATGTATATTTATCTATAATGTATATTTAATATAATTTGTATAGTGTATGTACTGTGTGTGGCTTTGTATGTGCACGGTATTTGAGCTCTTTAGAGTCTTTGTATATATAATAAATTTCAGTTTTTCTTTTATATTTTATTTATATTTTGTATTTTGTATTTTCTTCGTACTTTTCATGTTCATTCACGCATTTATAGCTTTTTAAAATTACCTCTTAATATATTTTAATATATTTTAATATACCTTATAAAATTTTTATATATAATTTTATTTATTAAAAAATTTTTTCTTTTTGGTTTTTTATTATTCATTCACCTATCTTGGTGGAATCTTCCATTAGGTACGTTTTGCTTTCATATTGCTTCACACCTGTCCTCTATTTAAACGTAAACCTCTGGGTTGCATACTTCAATCAGTGCCTGATGAAAATACGTAAAACTATTAGTAGTGCATACAATGCATGTAGTATGAAGCATTTATAGTAATATTAGACTTTCATTAGATGGAGTACTCTTCTTAATGATTTTTATACAAATTAATTTCATATATATATATATATATATATATATATATATATATATATATATATATATATATACATACATACATACAACTTACCCAACAGCTTAAAAAGCTTAATACACACACATACATATATATCGTTTAGATAAATGTCACTTTAAATCAGAGTATATATATTATTATTATTATAATATATTGTTATATAGTTATTATTCTATAAAAGACATTCATAGTCACTTTTCCCCCATAACTTATAAAGCCTTCGAGTTTGTTTACAAATATTATATGTAGTATTAGATACTTATCTATCTATACATATAATTTGGCTGTTTGAAGGGTGAGTATGTTGGCCCAATCGGATGTGCAAGGAGCCGTGTAAGCGTTGATTTGTGGGTTCGATTCTGGCATGGGTTAGCTTATCATTTTTCAGTCAATTGTTTAAATAAATGTCACTTTAAATTGGAGTATATATATATATATATATATATATATATATATATATATATATATATATATATATTATTATTATTATTATTATGATATATTATTATATAGTTATTATATATTTTCAATACACCACTCAATACAAGCTTGGGGTTATCTACACTCTTGAATAAAGTATGATCACAGTTCTTCTGGGGTAGAAAATCCAAGAGTCACTTCGGTTAAACTAATGTTTGGGTCCAGCACACTGTTTTGATGCAAATGCACATAAAGGTTCATTGTAAAAAGTTATGTAAAATTTGTGGTTTAAAACACGAGAAAGTGCACCTTTTGATGCAAGTCTCATGAAGTGCCACTCTCATGTCTGAAACTGCAAAATATTACACAACTTTTCACACTGAACTTTTGTGTGCAATGGTGTTAAAAAAAGGATGATACAGAAACAATTGTAACTGGTCATTAAAGATGAGCTAAACTCTTTCTTTTCTTATCTGAATAATATATGTATATTTGTGTGTGTATGTATGTATGACAAGGTGTGTGTATGTATGTATGTATATACTTATTTCTTCTTCCCAAATTTCATGGTGGATTAATTTTGAAATTCCAGGCAAAGGTCTTTCAGACAGTCCAAATCACCAGTTAGCAGAAGATCATCCAACATAATTATTGTTTTAGCTACAGATATAGTCTTTGTTTTCATTCATTCATATATGTAAACTATAATATTTAAAAAAAAATTGTGGTTAGGAGCTGTCAGAAACAAAAAAAAACAAAACAAAAAAACGTCTGTATGTCTGAAGGGAAAAAGGATTAGTGAACATAATGATGGTGATGATGGTGGTGTTGGTGTTGGTGATGGTGGTAGTGGTGGTGGTGACAACAACAATGATGACAACACCTGTGATGGTGCTTGTTAGCAAGAGAGAGGGAGAAGAAGAAGAAGAAGAAGAAGATGATGATGATGATGATGAAGAAGAGGTGAGGCGTAGGAGGACGATTTATTAATAAAGTGATCTTACAGGTATAGAATAGTAGCAAAATATTATAGACTTCATTATTATAAACTTTGTAAATTTAAATAAAGAGAGAGAAAATGCAATTTAGAGAAAGAGAAACAGAGGCAGTGAAAAGGAGAGAATAATTTCTCAGAAAAAGAAGAGAGGAAAAAGACTGAAGACAGACAGAAAAAGATAATTATATATATTGGGTTATCCTATAAATATATATATATATTAATACACACACACACACACACACACACACACACACACACATATATATGTATATATATATATATATATAGGTAGATAGATGAATAGAAACCACTCTATAAACATATATATAGGGAGAGGTTTGTGTATATACATACATATATATATATATATAGAGGTTTAAGTATAAATTATATATATATATATATATATATATATATATATATATATATGTATATAAATTGAAAGTTATAATGAATAAATGCTCCAATTGGTCAAAACAACTTTATAACATTCTCATATTATCATAAATCAAACAAATATATTTCAAAACATCAGGGCATTCAATGGTAAAACCCAATAGTATAAAATATACACATATATATGAATAAAAGGTGATAAAACCTAAAAGGGTAATATGGGGGGAAGTCAAATGAAGAAAAATATATGGATTAAATTAATGCAGAATAAAAGCGACTAAAAATTTCAGGCAAGGAAACTAAAATAATATAAATATAAATATATAAAAATATAGGGCAAAGTGGTAACCAGAAAAGAGTCCATTCAAATCCATCTCTATGATCATTTCAAAAGATGTTACCTCACTTGGTCAATGTAAAATCCATTAAGGAAATCAAAGGCAATGACCTTTGCTTCAGGAGAAAACCAATGACCTTTTCTTCATGAGACGTGACCATTTGACAGCCAGAAATGTGAGACTTTTGTAAATTTTCTCCTGAAGAAAAGGTCATTGTCTTTGGATTTCCTT
The DNA here is from genome assembly GCF_046866305.1 of Octopus bimaculoides. Lineage (NCBI taxonomy): Eukaryota > Metazoa > Mollusca > Cephalopoda > Octopoda > Octopodidae > Octopus > Octopus bimaculoides. Next base: position 14,159,825 of record NC_142945.1, on the reverse strand, counting down.
AATGGATTTTACATTGACAAAGTGAGGCAACGTCTTTTGAAATGATCGTAGAAATGGATTTGGATGGACTCTTTTTTTTGGTTACCACTTTGCCCTATGTTTTTATACATTTATAGTATTTTAGTTCTATTGCCTTAAATTTTTAGTCACTTTTATTATGCATTAATTTAATCCGTATATTTTTCTTCATTTGACTTCACTCGTATTACCCTTTTAGCTTTAATCACCTTATGTGAGTAGTCATGTAACTCCTTCACAGCAAGAAGTTTGTTCTATTCTGGCTCATTCTTTCATACCTTAATCTCTCATCTAGCATAAAGCTTGTTCCTTCTCTACTGTAATCCCAGTCAATCGAACAGTATTTTAGTTTTGCAAGCTGCATGTACTGGCACTACCAAAAAGGTAAAAGAAAAGCACCCAGTACACTCTGTAAAATAGTTGGCATTAGGAAGGGCATCCCACTGTAGAAACTGAGCCAAAGCAGACATTGGCTCATGAAGCAGTCCTCAAACTTGCCAGATCCTATCGAACCATCCAGCTCATGCCAATATGGAAGATGGACATGGTGATGACTAAGTATTAAGGTTCAACTAAACCGGCTGAAACTTCTGAAGACTTTGCATGACCACAGTCCAATTACTGAAACCATTTAAGGAACATCATGCAGACTAAGAGAATGTCAATCATGTTTAATGAATACAAATCTAGATAGAATTATAGAAGCATATTATAGAAGCATATTATAGAAGCATATTATGTACTTTACATTAATATAAAATCAGGTCAGTGCAGTATTAATACACTAATGAAACGCTATCTAGCCATCTTACGTGATGACAACTAATTCTCAAATTAATTCTTGGTGTAGCTAAATTAAATACATTCAGTCTGAAATAAGACATTCATGTGTAGGATGTCATCTGTTGGAGATATTTTCTATATTGATGTGTTAGTAATGCTTAATTGATCAATCAGTGAAATAAATTAATGTTGTGTCAGGGTATGAACTTAAGATAAAATGTATCAAAGAAATTATATTGAGAAATTTCATTGTCTAATTGTTCACAGGCCAAGCAGTACACAGTATTATTTGAAATGCCAAGAAATGAGTCTATATGTTGTTATTCATTTTACTAGAAATAGCAGGAAGATTGCTTCAAATCATATGCAACTGCCTTTTATTAAGGGTGTTTTTTGTTTTGTTTTGTTTCCTTTTTTTTAAAAGTGTAGTCAGAGTTGGAAAGGCAGCAAAAATTACACTTTTCAGCATCCCCAAGACTGGCAGGAGGAATGGATGATATTAATCTCAGGTTAGAACGCTAGCCTAACCCTTTAGCATTCAGGTTACTCTATGAAGTGGAGACGCAATGGCCCAGTGGTTAGGGCAGTGGACTCGCGGTCATAGGATCGAGGTTTCGATTCCCAGACTGGGCGTTGTGAGTGTTTATTGAGCGAAAACACCTAAAGCTCCATGAGGCTCTGGCAGGGGATGGTGGTGAACCCTGCTGTACTCTTTCACCACAACTTTCTCTCACTCTTACTTCCTGTTTCTGTTGTGCCTGTAATTCAAAGGGGCCAGCCTTGTCACACTGTGTCACGCTGAATATCCCTGAGAACTACGTTAAGGGTACACGTGTCTGTGGAGTGCTCAGCCACTTGCACGTTAATTTCATGAGCAGGCTGTTCCATTGATCGGATCAACTGGAACCCTCGACGTCGTAAGCGACGGAGTGCCAACAATATTCTATGAAATGTAATGCTTTATTTATTCATTGTTTTGAATTAACCATGCATTGTCTCAGTCTAAGGCAGTGAGCTGGCAGAGTTGTTAAAATTAGCCAATAGATGAACACAGGGAGAAAAATTAGCTTATGAGTTGCCCAACTTGGCATAAAGGACCCAAAGTTATTTTCAAGACATTATTTTTTTTTAAAAAGTGCGTTATATATCCTTTGTAGTATAGGTACAAAGCCTGAATTCTTTTGGGAAGAGGTTAGTCAATTCCAGTGACCCCCCCAGTACTCAACTGGTACTTATTTTAATACAGTTCTATATTTAAGAGATGAGAAATTATGTACATTATTTGTTAACAACAAACAAGATGAGGACAAATATCCATCAATTGTAAATAATGTAAATATTGGTACTTATTTTATCAACTCTGAAAAGGTGAAAGGTAAAGTCAACCTTGGTGGAATTTGAACTCAGATCAGAAAGATGGGCAGAATGTTGCTAAGTATTTTGCCCAGCATGCTAACGATTGTGCCAGCATGCTGCTTTAAAAAAAAAAAAAAGGGTTATACAGTGAAATTTGCGATTTGGTTATGGTTACATCTATTGTGTTGATCATCTGTGTTTGAGTGCAAAAGTGCAAATGCAAGGGTACATGTGTGTGTGTGTGTGAATGTGTATGTGCGAGTGTGTGAGTGTGTGTATGAGTGTATGTGAGTGTAAATGTGTGTACGTGTGTGTGTGTGAGTGTTTGTGAGTGTGTGAATGTGCATGTGTGAGTATGTGTGTGAGTGTGTAAATGTGTGTGTGTATGAATGTGCCTGTGTGTAAGTGTGTGTGTGTGAGTGTGTAAATGTGTGCGCGTATGTGTGTGAGTGTGTATGTGAGTGTGTGAGTGTGCATGAGTGTATGAATGTGTGTGAATGTGTGTTTGAGTGTGTGAGAGTGTGTGTGTGTGTGTGTGTGTGAATGTGTGTGTGTGAATGTATGTGTAACTGTGTGAATGTGTGTGTGTGTGTGTGTGTGTGTGTGTGTGTGTGTGTGTGTGTTTCAGAAAATTCAATACCGTGTGACAACATGATAAAGATTATAAAGATAATAAACAAAAAAATCATAGAAAAGTTGGAGAGAAATGACATAAATCAGATTTGCAATGTGGGTTAAATTTAATATTATAAAGGTTCAAGTTATTAACCCAGAATTTTTAACTTGAAGCACTTACGTGAATTTAAATTATTGTGAGTTAAAAGTCATAATAAGATTTAATATTTATCTGAATTAAGGTGGCGAACTGGCAGAAACATTAGCATGCGAGGCAGAAGGCTCAGCGGTATTTTGTCTGTCTTTATGTTCTGAGTTCAAATTCTGCTGAGATTGATTTTGCCTTTCACCCTTTTGGGGTCGATAAATTAAGTACTAGTTGTATTCTGAGGTCGATCTAATCAACTGGTCCCCTCCCCCAAAATTTCAGGCTGAAACCCAAAATTTCAGGACTTGTACCTATAGTAGAAAAGAATATTTATCTGAATTAAGGCAGCGAGCTGGCAGAGACATTAGCACGTGAGGCAAAACACTTAGCAGCATTTCGTCTGTCTTTACATTCTGAGTTCAAATTCCTCATAGAGCACTCCACGGACATGTCTACCCTTAACGTAGTTCTCAGGGAGATTCAGTGTGACACAGAGTGTAACATGGCTGGTGGCCCTTTGAAATACAGGTACTACTCATTTTTGCCAGCTGAGTCGACTGGAGCAATGGGAACGTGTTTCTGGGAATTGAACTCATGACCTTACATTCTTGGAGTGGTTAGCATTAGGAAGGGCATCCAGCCATAGAAACCATGCCAAATCAGATTGGAACCTGGTGCAGCCCTCCAGTTTACCAGTTTCAGTCAAACTGTCTAACCCATGCCAGCATGGAAAGCAGACGCTAAATGCTGCTGCTGATGATATATATATATATATATATATATATATATATATATATATATATATATATATAGGGCAAGTGTCATGAATACACAAGCTTTGTGTTTACAGAAACCTATCTTTATTTAACAATATCAAAATCCCAAAATACATGACTAGATTAAATTAAGGACTCTATAATAGTTTTATGAGACTTTAATTTATGTAATTCAGAGCTATTTCTTCCTGCGATCTCACCAAATGCTACAGCTAACTTAATAGCACTGACAGCATCAATCACAGTAACCACACCAAGCATACCATCCACCACATTAGCATTAACCATAACAACAACACCAAGAACGATCAAAATAGCCACACCAATACTACCAGCCTGTACCAAGCCACACCGGTCATCAGCCATAAACCACTACCAACGACAACAACAGCAACAACATCATCCACACCACCAACGCCAGCACGACCACTGAGCGCATCGTCCATACCACCTACATCAATAACCACACTATCACCATCAACAATATCAGTGATAACACCACAGCCACACCAATACGCAACACTACCACTGACAACCACATCGCCACCAACCACATCAACTGCAACATCAACACCAATACCGAATCTACGAACCACACCGTCAATTAAACAAACCACAATACCACCACAACCACCACCACAACCACCACCACCACCACAACCACCACCACAACCACCACCACCACAACCACCACCACCACAACCACCACCACAACCACCACAACCACCACCACCACAACCACCACCACAACCACCACCACCACAACCACCACCACCACCACCACCACAACCACCACCACAACCACGACCACCACAACCACGACCACCACGACCACCACCACCACAACCACGACCACGACGACCACCACCACAACCACCACCATTATCACCACCACCAACTACGGACACCACTACCACTACTATCAACCATACCCACAGCTGATCACTATCTTTGTGTGACACAATGAAATTCAATCAGCTTCAATTAATGGTTATTACTGTCTGTTTAAACAGAAGCTTGGAAGCCATGCTATATGTAAATCTCTGGTAATCTTTTGAATTATGAGATAGACAATTATTAGTGGCATTAATTGTTAGTCTGGAGTTCTTCAGAACAGCAGCAGTTCTAAGACGGTAAAGGTTGGATGGTGCCAAGGTAATATTTCATAGAATCAGAGACATTTTAGAGAAGTATAATATGCATTCGTTTCCTTTATCAGTTCGGTAAGATTGATGAAGACAAGAAAATTGTTGAGTGGTTATGAATTGGTGCCTAAGTTGAAATCTTGTCAGCAAAATTGTCACAAAAATGCTGATGTTAAGCTTAGAACTGCATTCGTTTGTCAAACATTGATAAACCAGTCTACCACAGTAGGTATCTGATCTGCTTATGTAGCTGTTAATTTTCTCACTACACAATATTTGGAATTGCGTATCTAAAGTTCAAAGGTTTTGAATCTTGATTAAAGAAATAGATTAAGTAAGAGTTAAGATTTCTTACCTTTCAGATTGTCAGAATTCTCATCTGTTTATTCCAAAATTATAAGATGAAAGTTGTACAGAAGTGTTTGTGTTCTTAGTTGAGACATCTCTAGCTCTTATGGGCTCATTCTTCTTCTTCTTCTTCTTCTTCTTCTTCTTCTTCTTCTTTGCTGCATCTGTGCATCTAATGTAAACACACCAGCATCGGTTGTCAAGTGATGCTGGGGTGACAAACACAGACACACAAACTTATACACACACACACACATACATATATACAACAGGCTTCTTTCAGTTTCCATCTACTAAATCCCCTCACAAGGCTTTGGTCGGCCCAAGGCAATTGTAGAAGACACTTGCCCAAGGTGCCACGCAGTGGAACTGAACCCAGAACCATGTGGTTGGTAAGCAAGCTACTTATTTCTTTACTGCCTACAAGGAGCTACACACAGAGGGGACAAACAAGAACAGACAAATGGATTAAGTCGATTACATCGACCCCAGTGCGTAACTGGTACTTAATTTATCGAGCCTGAAAGGATGAAAGGCAAAGTTGACCTCGGCGGAATTTGAACTCAGAACGTAACTGCCGATGAAATACCACTAAGCATTTCGCCCTGTGTGCTAACGTTTCTGCCAGCTAGCTGCCTTACCACACAGCCACTCCTGTGCCTATATATATATATATATATATATATATATATATATATATATATATATATATATATATATATATATATATATATATATATATATATATATATATATATATATATATATATATATATATATATATATATATATATATATATATATATATATATATATATATATATATATATATATATATATATATATATATATATATTTATATTTATATATTTGATCCTTTATATTGAACACTCAATATTTCATCTACATTCAATACTTTCTTTCATAGTGCCATCCATTTTTATTTTATTTTATTTTATATTATATATTGTATATTATATTATATATTGTATATTCCATATTCTATACCCCCACATTGGTTCTGCAGGAATATAAATAAAACATAAAAAACAGACAGTGTTGGAACTCTTTTAAACAAAATAATATATTCCTCTATACACAATCATACAAAAAAACCACCTTTTTTGTATTTATTGTTACTTGCATATATATATATACACACACATTTATATATATATACATATTTATATATATATATATATAGATATATACATATATATAGCCTCAAATAGACCTACACTGTTTTGATTAGTAACCGTTGCAATTTCAACTGTACTATAATGGCAGTGCAGTTTCTTCAGGGTCTTCACTTTAATATCGTTTGATTTAACTGTTCACACACACACACACACACACGCACACGCACACACACATGCATATATATATATATTTATATATATATATATGCAGACAACATGAGAAAACCATAGCTTTGTTAATTGAAAGCAGTTTTATGTGTAATTCATGTGTTTAATGATGCAAAGTTCAGCCTGTTTGAAAGTTCTATATCATCAAAGTCCATCATGTAATTAAATTAAACTCAATTTTAATGACAGCAATTATAGTAAAGAGATTGTCTGGCATTTGTAATAGCAATCAGTAAAGCAGTAATTGCTATAGAATTGATAGAAAATCCCTATTATACACGAAATAATGAGAAGGTCACTACATGCCAGTTCGAATTGCTAGCAAGAACAACTAATTCTCCCTCAAATCTCAACGTAATATCTTAGAAATGGACAAAACATCAGCTAATGCTGTTCTGGATGAAGTACCTCACTAATAGACTAATGGAAGCAGTGAATCAGATTGGAATGTCTTATGTATCTTTTTTCGTTTGTCTTTTACTTGTTTCAGCCATTAGACTGCAACCAGGCTGGGGCACTGCTTTCGAGAGTCTGGTCTAACAAATCAACCCCACTGCTTATTTTTGAGTCTGGTATTTATTCTAACAATCTCTTTAGTTAAACCTCTAGGTTACAGTGACATAAACAAACCAACATCGGTTGTCAAGTGTTAGTGATGGACAGGGCTGGACTGACCATTTAGCTAAAGAAGTACATGCTTAGGGCATCAAACGAAGGGGGACACTACAGAAATGGTAAGTGATTTATGGCACAAATGAAATCACTTTAAGCTTGTTAAAATAATATTTGGGATGCCTTATCTTTACTAAGTATTGAAGCAGATGTGCTATATAAGATTAATTTTGAGGATCTGAAATTAATGGGTGCAAAATTTCACAGCTCTAGCATCATTCCTTCATAGTTAGCCTATGAACTTTTCAGCCCTCCCTTGTATGTGTGTGTGTGTGTGTGTGTGTGACACCTCCCACACCAAATGTGCCATCCCCTACTCTCAATTCCTCTGTCTCCAACGTCTGTGCAGCCATGACCAGGATTTGGAGACTCAGTCTCAGTGCTTGGCCCTTTGCAAATATCCCTCCACTCCTGTCCATGCCATCTTAATCTGTATCTGCCATGTTGATTTGAACTCACAAGATGCTCAGTGTTACAAGAAACTTCAACATTAATTTATATGTAGGCAGGTTACATTTCCCACGCAGGGACAGTAGTCGTGATCACAAATCTGTATTGATACCATATGAAGCACGTATTGTAATACTGAAACATCTGCAGCAGAGGAAAGAGACCAGTAGCTATCTTGCACAAGTTTGTGATCATGAAATCAATAATATAATTAAGATAGCTAATGAATTTGAGAAGTATGAAATAAGAGCTGATGCAGACCTCTCCCCAAGTGGCATTGATAAAATCTATTTATCAGAACAAAATAAAAAATGGACCAGTGCACTGAGAAGACTACATGGGTACCTGGCACAGAAATCTCAAACCGTAGAAGGGATTGATCATGTCAAAAGCTTGGCATGGAGTACTGACAAGTTTATGACATCCCACTTCGAAGGCTACCTCCATACAAGAGATCCCTGCCAAGTAGCTATGGCATAAAAGTCAGAAAACACTGATAGACAACAGACATAGGCTGTGTAAGATCAAGACTGAAGACATCAACCATATTATTGCCGACTGCAAGAGAATGTCTTCCAGATATTATCTTCCCATGAGTCACAATGTGGTGTTGTTGTTGGCACTCCATCGCTTACGACGTTGAGTGTTCCAGTTGATCCGATCAACGGAACAGCCTGCTCGTGAAATTAACGTGCAAGTGGCTGAGCACTCCACAGACACGTGTACCCTTAACGTAATTCTCGGGGATATTCAGCGTGACACAGTGTGACAAGGCTGACCCTTTGAATTACAGGCACAACAGAAACAGGAAGTAAGAGTGAGAGAAAGTTGTGGTGGAAGAGTACAGCAGGGTTCACCACCATCCCCTGCCGGAGCCTCGTGGAGCTTTAGGTGTTTTCGCTCAATACAATAAACACTCACAACGCCCGATCTGGGAATCGAAACCGCGATCCTATGACCGCGAGTCCGCTGCCCTGACCACTGGGCCATTGCGCCTCCACAATGTGGTGGCCAGACAGTGTGGAACAGGAAAACAAAACAAAACAAAACCATCAACAGATGAAGCTGACAATATTGCGACCAGTGGCTCAAAAGAATACCATTGGGACTTGGATGGTGAGCTGGCAGAATCGTTAACACGCCGGGCGAAATGGTTAGCGGTATTTCGTCTGCTGCTATGTTCTGAGTTCAAATTCCGCCGAGGTCGACTTTGCCTTTCATCCTTTCGGGGTCAATTAAATAAGTACCAGTTACACACTGGAGTCACTATAATCGACTTAATCCATTTGTCTGTCCTTGTTCGTCCCCTCTGTGTGTAGCCCCTTGTGGGCAGTAAAGAAATAAGAAAACCGTTGGGACTTGGGAATTAAAACAGTCACCAAGTTATAATACAATCGACCAGATATTGTTGTGTAAGACTACAAAGAAAAGATACATTTTGTTGTGGAAATCAACTGCCCTCTGGACACCAATGTGGTTAGAAAAATACAAGAGGTCATCTATGGACCACTGATAAGGAGTTTGCAAATTCAGTACCCAAGATATGAGAGGGGTATCCAGAAGTAACTGGAAACGTTCTCTGTAGGACAGGCCCTTTGTAGTACAGGCTTCTGCTGCTATAAGCCACTTGATGTAACCCTCAGGCACCAGTCTGCAAACTGTCCACTGAGGTCATACTACCACATGGTGTGTCTTTGTTTTGCAGTGCTTCGCCCCTGTTTGTTGATTTTTGCAATGGCTGAAATGAAGGAAGAGCATGCTTCCATGAAATTCTGTTTTTTGCGTTTTCCCTGGTTTATATGATCTGAAATTGCACCACCTGAAGAGATGCTTCTGCACTGTGGGGTGCACTGTAATTCATTGTATAGTTTCCAACCCATGAAGGAGTGGTGCAGAGTGTGTTGAAACGATTGTTGTGATTAATAAAGTTTCCAGTATACTCTATCTTCCATATCCATTATTTCTACTTTATATATGTATATATATGTACGTGTGTATGTATGTATATATATATATATATATATAATTGAAAAAAGACTAGAAATCTATACAAATCAATTTTTCATATATAAACGATGGAGGTGGAAATAGCACAGAAGTAAGTCTAAGACGTTTCAGTTTGAAAGGGAATTTAATAAAAATGATTTAAAAAAATTATACAAAGAAAATATTACCAGTTTCGATGAACATCATCATATCAAATATCAATAAAAATTTATAAAAAATCTGAAGTAAAACAGTTTATCTTCTGTCTGGGGGTCAAGAAACATGTTCTTGATCTCCAGATGATTTTTCCCAATATTTATTCTTGTTACACATGCACAGACACACTCAAACATGTAATATACACATATACGTATAGATATGCATACATATATATACATATATGCACATACATGCATACATACATACATTCATATATATATATATATATATATATATATATATATATATATATATATCTTCCTTTCCCGAGCGTCCAATAACACTATCCGTATCACATCCTCACTTTGTTGTTTTTTTGTTATTGTTTTTTGTGTTTATTTAAACTTATATATATATATATATATATATATATATATATATATATATATATATGATGTATGTATGTATAAAGTTATAAATGACAGAAATACTTTGATAAAATTTTATTCACAATAAAAAAATTCAAATATCATGATAAACTGTTTCGTAACTTAAAAACATGTAAATAATTTATATCATTATATTATTATATTTAATAATAAATAAATTACTTACATGTCTGTATTAATGCAGCTTTTTAAAAATTTTTTTGCATTTTGTATTAATGCAGACATATAAATAATTTATTTATTTTTAAATATAATAATATAAATCATTTACATATTTTTAAGTTACGAAAGAATTTGTTGTAATATTTGAATTTTCTTGTTAAATAAAATTTCATTAAATTATTTCTCTGTCATTTATGGCTTTTTACTCTCCTTTTCATTTTCTCTTATAATGTACTATATATATTCTATATTTTGTAGAATAGTGGAGGCGCAATGGCCCAGTGGTTAGGGCAGTGGACTCGCGGTCATAGGATCGCGGTTTTGATTCCCAGACCGGGCGTTGTGAGTGTTTATTGAGCGAAAACACCTAAAGCTCCACGAAGCTCCGGCAGGGGATGGTGGTGAACCCTGCTGTATTCTTCCACCACAACTTTCTCTCACTCTTACTTCCTGTTTCTGTTGTGCCTGTATTTCAAAGAGCCAGCCTTGTCACACTGTGTCACGCTGAATATCCCCGAGAACTACATTAAGGGTACACGTGTCTGTGGAGTGCTCAGCCACTTTCACGTTAATTTCACGGGCAGGCTGTTCTGTTGATTGGATCAACTGGAACCCTCGACGTCGTAAGCGACGGAGTGCCAGCAACAACATTTTGTAGAATAATACATTAAGGAGCGTTTTTATGGGTAGTACCAGATTACTTGAATCCATATATTGTGACTTGTATGTATGTATGTATGTATGTATATGTGGAGGCACAATGGCCCAGTGGTTAGGGTAGCGGACTCGCATCATAGGATCGTGGTTTCGATTCCCAGACCGGGCGTTGTGAGTGTTTATTGAGCGAAAACACCTAAAGCTCCACGAGGCTCAGGCAGGGGATGGTGGCGAACCCTGCTGTACTCTTCCACCACAACTTTCTCTCACTCTTTGTTCCTGTTTCTGGATGGATGGATAGATGTGTAGGTGGGTATGTGGATAGACAGACAGATGGATGGAGGGCTAGATTGGTTATTAGATAGATAGATAGATAATTGGAGACTATTAGACAGATAGACAGACAAACAGATAGTCAGATTATGTAGATTTGCTAATACAAACAAACAGGAAAAAATAGAACTCGAAATATGATTGCAACAATTTTGTCTCACCAAAGTGCTAAATATTTCAAGAATATAATATTTAGTGATTAGTATGTGTTAATTTGGGAAACTGATCCTCTTAGCCATAATTTTTCTCATTATCCTAAAATTTTTCTGCTTCAATTCTATGCTTTAGTAATCCAAACAAACATTAATCTGGTTTTCCATATTACACTCCGATTTCCCAGTCACTCATTCTTTCACAGCTTTCTGTCTGTTAATCTCATACTCAGGTCTTTTGCAGTCTTATAGTCTGAAAATCAAAGCAATTGAACTACTCCATAAATTTTTGTTTGTGTTGTCTTTTCTTTTTTCTCTTTTTGTTTTTGTTATTTCATTTGTTTGGTAGTTTTTTTTTTGTTTTGGTTGTTTGATATTTTGCTGCTGTTCATTCATATTTCAATGAATATAGAAATGATGATTGAAATTATTCTTTTCATTCTTTTTATTCTTTTTGTTCTTTTCCAGTTTCAGTCATTTGATTATGATCGTGCTAAGACACAGCCATCAAGGATTTGCTGAAACAAAATAATGCTCCTACTACTTATTCTAACCTGGTGCTTTGTGATTTGTTATCTGATGATTGCAGATCAATAAAATAAGTTGCAGGATAGAAAGGGACACAACACAAACAGCAACATTGGTAAGCAGTGTAAACATGGACATTTTATATTTTTAATTTCGTGCATATGCATTGTTTGCTTTTGATTTTGTCAACTACACAGTGTAGTAGGGTCGGTTGGGCACTGTCTGTGAGAAAAACAGCACCATGACACAATTCACTCTGCCAGAAATTTTGAAACGACATGCTGTACTACTTGGCATTTGCGACAGAAGCTTTTATATGAATATTTCAGAGTGCTTGGGTGTCAATCCAAGGACAGTATAATCTGAGGACATGTACTGAGAGTGATAAAAATCAAACATCCAGTCAACATCATAGTGTTTGGACTGATCACTCATGATGGCAATGTTATGCCTCCATTCATCTTCCCACACAGCCTCAGACTTAATACGGAGGCCTACATCAAGTACCTGGCAGAGGTAGTGCTACCCTGGCTCAAGAGGGTGGCTGCTGGAAGACCCTATGTCTGGAAACAGGACTCTGTACCATCCCACACAAGCAGGAGAACCCAGGCATTGCTGTTAGACAATTTCTGTGATCACATCACCCCTAACATCTGGCCACCCAACTCCACAGACTGCAACTCCCTTGATTATTATGTGTGGGGCACAGTTGAGCAAGAAACCAACAAAACACCTTGTAACACCAAAGATGAACTGAAGGCAAGGATTATGGCAGCATTCACCAACTTAAACAAGGAAACCATCCAGAAGAGTTGCAGGAGATTCCAAAGTTGTTTGGAGGCCGTGGTAGAAGTCAATGGCAATTTTAATGAATAAATTTACTCTTTAATATTTCAAAGATATTTTTATGCAATTTTGGTAAATATCTGTTAAAATGAGATGTCAGTGTTATTTTCATTTTTGTGTAATTTAGATGACAATTTCTTCACCGCACCCTGTATATGTATAGAGGCCAGACTAATGTGGGCCACCTCTTCCCAGAGGTAAAAATTGGTTCATGTGGAGCCAACAGCCTTACCTAGAAGAAAAAGTGAAATTACAGAAGCATCACATGACAATTCAAAATTAACAAGACCTGGAAAAGGACAGCCTAGAGTTGAGAATGATGAAGGGACTTAATGCAAAAAAAAAAAATAAAGCCAAGGTGTGATTTGAGGGAGAGTTAGCTGCTATTTCTTGTAGGTAAAAATGATGACATTCATCATTGTAAAAGAAGAAAAGAATAAAGCTGTTAAAGTACGAGAGAAAGACTGATTAAACAAAGGACATTGAGAGAAAGAGAAGGGAAGAGGGAGAGGGACGAGTTGAAAGAAGGGGAGGAGAGGGAGAGGGGGAGTGAGAGAGAGAATTAGTACATCATTATTACAATAAAAAGTGTCAGAATTTCCTTTGAAACAGCACAAATTAGTGTCATTAATTGATAATCTGGACTAATATTTATTAATTCACAGAAAGAATAATTAATATTGAGATTAGACGTATATGAAACACAATATTGGTGTCACGCTAAAGTCAACAGGGACATTGGACAAAACATAAATTAAACATAACAGCTAACTAGCAAAATCATTCAAGCATTAGGTCAAATAATTCGTGCTGTGAGTTCTGACTCTCTGTACTCTGGGTTCAAATCCCATTGAAATCCTGCTGAAGTCAAATTCATCTGTCATTCTTCCTGAAGTTGAGAAATCAAATAACAGACAAGTGCTGTAGTCACTTCTCTCTCCCCCTCTCTCTCTCTTTCTGTTCCTCTCTCCTTTTCTGTCTTTCTGTTCCTTTTACTTGTTCCAGTCATTTGACTATGGCCATGCTGGAGCACCACTTTTAGTCAAACAAGTCGACCCCCAGGACTTATTCTTTGTAATCCCAGTACTTATTCTATCAGTCTCTTTTGCCAAACCACTATGCTACGGGGATGTAAACACACCAACATAGGTTTTCAAGCGATGGTGAGTGGACAAACAGATACACAAACATGTATATATATGTGTGTGTGTGTGTGTGTGTGTGTGTGACAGGCTATTCTCACACTCACATATTTATATATATATATATATGTGTGTGTGTGTGTATGTACGTATCTTTTCCTTATGAATATAACAAGCTCTCTATCCCTCATTTATTTAATATAATTGTCAATTTATTTATTTAGATACATCCATTGATAGTAAGGGTTTCAATGTGTCTTCCTGTATTTAATTAATATTATAAATCATTAGTTCTAGATATTGATTTAGTCACAAATGCCTATTTAATTATATTTATTTGGATTTACTAAATATACATTTATTGACTATAGTGTCTATTTAATTCTATTTATTTGAATTTATTAAATGTGTATTTAATCCTGTGTGGGCAACAAGATCCTCTTTCTTTCTTATTGTTGATTAATTTGTGCTTGAATGTAATCATCTGGAAAATTTTCTCAACACATAAGTAAGGCCTTTTTCTTCCAATGCTATAAGATCTTTTTCAGCTCATTACTTCCAACTTCAGAGTATAGTCCTTGCTTTTGTTCTTAATTGCCCAAATGAATCTACTTAACCCTTTTGTCACCAACCCGGCTGAAACCGGCTCTGGCTCTGAGTACAATGTTTTCATAAGTTTATGTTCCTAACACTAGCTTAATGATAACTAAGTTATTTTACTAAATTCTTTGTTATATTTAAAATTGATTGAAAGAAACACAGAGCATCTCAAAATAGATACAGTAACAAAAGGCTTAACCCAGATGATCGACTAAGTCTAACACTCAAGAACTCAAAGCATAAGAATCAATTCAAATACCTCAAGGCATCTCAGCTTAGACTCTAATAATTATTATAATCCACTACTGTGGGATGATATTTTATTTTATTGACCCTCAAAGAACAAAAAATTAAAGCTGACTTCATTGAAATTTGAACTTTGATTGTAATGAACTAAAATAAATGCCTATAAAGTATTTAATTTCATATGCTAACAATTCTGCCAGTCTCCTTCTCAATCTATTGGTGTTTCATTTTATCAACTCTCAAAGAATGAAAGACAAAACCAGCCTGAATGAGATCTGAACTCCATACATAAAGAATTAGAACAATTGCCATAACAGTTCTGCCATTCCAATGCTATGGACAGTTCCTTTATTCCATCGACCCTCAAAGAATGGAAAGTATAGCTGACCGCAGTGGGATTTGCACTCAGAGAGAGCAAGAAGACAGTTGGAAGTGCTGTCATGGTTGGAATGTCTTTGGTCATAGATTTGCTTGATTGAGACTATCTTGAGACAAAGCAACAATGATATCAGCAACAACAATATCAACAACATCGATATCAGTCAGCAACAACGACAACAACTTTGAAAGGATAATAAGACAAAATCAATGCAAAAGAAACTTTTTGCTCAGAACTTAGAAGTACACTAAAGAAAACATTTGAATCATGGCACACGCACACACATACGCATGCACACACACACACACACACATACACACACACACACAAACACACACACACTGATGTCTGGGTCATCTCAGCAGTTTCAAATATTTTGGTTGGTTTTGTTTCTTTATAATACTTTCTGGTCTTGTCTGAGGGTTTGTTTTCTTTTTTTTCTTTGAAGGGTGTTGTTTTTGTTTTTTGTTTGTTTGTTTGTTTTTTTGTTTTGTTTTGTTTTGTTTTTGTTATCGATAATGGCTGCTTATCTCCATTTTTAAATAGCTTGGATTTTCTCAGATATGAAAAAAAAAAAAAAAAAAAAAATGAAATAATCAGAAAAGGATAATAGTTCCATATCGAACAACAAATGTTGTTTGCATAAAAACAAATAAAGAAAAAAAAAAAAAATGAAAAAAAAAAAAATTACAGAAAATAGTGTGTGAGAGAGGGCAAGCACGTAGCTTTAAATGTGTCGTTGAAAACTTAAACTAAGCTAAAGTTCAGATTGACTTAGTGAAAAATCCACTGTTAAACTGAAGAAAAGCTGACTGACTTATACAAGCAAACATAACATATACATGTGTTGACCTTTTGTGATCAATCATAGACACAGCCTGTCTGATTTGCTGAATTAATCTAGAAGACGTCACTATTTAATAACCAAATCATCACTTGAGTTTTAAGAACTACTTTGTTTTGTTCTTTTTCTCTTTTTTTGCTCCTTTCAGAAAATGCTGTGCTATAATCATATTTAAGACACGTTTTGTTTTGGGTTGTTTTTTTTATTGCTTTTCTGTTTTTTTAGCTTTTTTTGTATTTGATTATTGGTTATTATTTTGTGTCAATATCCAAATCGTTGTATTTTTTTTTATTCAATCTTGCCCATTCTGTGAGGTGTTTTTTTTTTTTTGTCACATGATCCTAACTATTGTAAAGTGACTCCAATATTAGATGGACCAAAAGTGACAAGCTGGCAGAATCCTTTCTGTGCTGGTCCAAATTCTTTGCAGCATTTCTTCATTCCTTCCGGTTCTTTACATATTGAATTCAAATGCCACCAAGGTCAAATTTTGCCTTTCATCCTTTCGAGGTCGATAAAATAAGTGCAAGCTGAGCACTGGGGTGGGGATTGGGTGTCAATGAAATCATTTCTGTCAGATCCCCAGAAGCTGCAAACCTTATGCCAAAATTGGAAAAAAATATTGGATAAACCAGCTGACGCACGGTGTCGTTTGTTTACTGGGGCTAAGCCATTCCTCACCCCCACATACATATGTATGTATGTGTGTGTATGTTTATGTATGTATGTGTTCTGTGTTTCTGTTTGTCTCCTGCCACCACTTGACTACCAGTGCTGGTTTGTTTATGGTGCTGTAACTTGGTGGTTCAGCAAAAGAAACTGATAGAATAGATAACATGCTGAGTTTTATTTGTTTAACTAAATTCTGAAGGAATGCTCCAGCCTGGCAGTTGTCCAATGACTGAAATAAGTAAAAAAAATAAAATAAAGGATACTAACACACTATGATATACTTTGACTGTAACTCCAAAACACATTATATGTAGTGGCATAAATGCAAAATATTCTTTCGCTTTTGCTATAAAGTAAGTTAGGTACACCAGTGCTGCTCAAAGCAATGATCTGTGGACCAGTGCCAATCCACGAGCCATCAACTGCCAGTACATGGCGAGTTTCCAGAAAAGAAAGAAACATTATAAAATGCTTATAAAATGCTTATATAATATTGTATTATTTGTTTACAAAATAAATATAAGACAAAGAAAAGTGTCAACTTTTATTGTAATCATTATATATATTGCAGAGATGTACTTGCATAGCAAGTCACCCGATCTGATATCATGTGCTGAAAAAAAAAACAATTGCAGTATAGGAGGTGTTTATAAGCCATTTAAAAACACACAAAAACCGTTAGATTCACTTTAACATTTAAATTTAATTTGTCAAAATATTTTCGTTGCTTTGAGACCGCAACCTGTTCACTGACAAAATTCTGTGCAGCATGGAATTTTGTCAGTGAACAGGTCGTGGTCTCAAAGCGACGAAAATATTTTGACAAATTAAATTTAAATGTTGAAGTGAATCTAATGGTTTTTGTGTGTTTTTAAATGGCTTATAAACACATTCCACACTGCAATTGATTATATATATTATTTCCGGTATAAATTAATATTACTAAGAAATATTACCAGTCCCTAGCACATTAGGGGGAAAAAGAACTGCCAGTACACCACATCAGATAGTTTGAGAAGCACTGGTGTACACTTGTGTATGTTGACATAAACATTTCACACAGTTGGGTGTATTTTGTCATACCACCAATTTTGAATAGTTTCAGTCTTTAATATGTTAAATATGCCAATTGATTATGTTTGCTAATTTACATAGCAGGCCTCTGGTGATAGAGCTAAAAATTAGCTAATTTTTAGAACCAATGCTGATTTCAAAATTTAACTGCACAAACATCTATAATGTGACTCCACCTTACCCTAGCCAAAAGTGAAATCTTTTGATGTTGTTTGCCAGATAGTGATATTAATTCTATTCTCCATCACATAATCTAAAATATATGATTAAACAGATTTGAACAATAACAAGTAAAATCAACAAACTTATTTACCTGGTTGTATTAATATTTATTCATGTCTGTAGTTTTGTTTATAGTTCTTTTTCTTTAAAGATATCTGTATGTGCAACGTTTGTGCTAACTACAGAAAGCTTGCAGTAAGCATTGAAAATGTCAATGAGCCATATGTGATTACAGGAAGCTGAGTGACACCTAGCCATATATTAAGAACTTCTAAGTACATAAATGTTTAATAAATTTATGAAGACAGATGGCAAAGTACTTTGCCATGATTGCTGGTCAATTATAAAATTTTCATTAGCAGTTTTCCCCAGCATCTAAGAATACATTCCCAAATATCGCTCTGTTCCTTCGATGGCATTTCATGAATCAACAACTCGCTCACTCTTTTTGAATCAACAGCTAAGTTATTATTACTATTATTCAAATGTGATTAACTTCAATGAATCTAGAATTCCCCCATTTCCTTCAGTTTCTAGTTGCCAAGGCCACATATAATTTCATTTCATTTCAATTTTAGCCAGATCCCTCACATTACTTATGCGATAAATTTAATGATTAAAAAATGTACATGTATATTTATTTAGTATTAATATTGATTATTATTAATATTTTAATGATAAGAATAATTATTATTATTAAATCCTACAGCCTTTCTTCTGAATTGGACTAGATATGTGGTGCAAAACCCTTCAATGTGGTGCCCCAGTATGGCTGCAATTCAGTAACTGTAACAAGTAAAAGATAAAAGACAATTTATAAATATGCATGCATGTATGTATGTATGTATGTGCAGGAATAGCTGTGTGGTAAGAAGCTTGCTTCTGAACCACATGGTTCTAGGTTCAGTCCCACTGCATGGCACCATGGGCAAGTGTCTTCCTTGGGCCAACTAAAGTCTTTGAGTGGATTTGGTAGACAGAAACAGAAAGACCATTGTGTGTGTGTGTGTGTGAGTGTGAGTGTCTTTGTATTTGTGTGTCACCCACCACCACTTGACAACAGGTGTTGGTGTGTTTACATCCCTGTAATTTAACAATTCAACAAAAGAGACCAATAGAATAAGTACCAGGCTTAAAAAACTTTTAAAAAGTACTTGGGTTAATTCATTCAACAAAAAATTCTTTAAGGCAGTGCTCCAGCATGGCTGCAATCTAATGACTGAAACAAGTAAAAGAATAAAAAGATACACACACACACAGAGGATGGAGAGCATATTAAGTTTGAGTATTTATCTATTAATACAATACTGCATTCTTACCTTAGTTTTGTGTAATTTCAAGGGAAGTAACACACACACACACACACACACACATATGCACTTGGACTTCTGTACTGTTTTTGTCTACCAAATTTCACTTAACCCTTTAGCATTTAATCCGGCCATATCCAGCCCCCAAATTCTACCTGTTTTATGTTCAAACTTAGCCAGGTCTGGCCCATCAAACCTATCCTACACTATCATTCTAAAAAGCATACAATCACATCTTCAAAATCTCAAAGCTATGAGATAATAATGCATGATCCATTAAAGACAACAAGGATTATTGAACATTAATTAGTATGTTTGCCAGAAATAATCTGAATGTCAAAGCATTGAAGGTATTCATCATTGCAAGGCTCAGCAGGGTATAATGCAGGGAAATCAAATTCAGAAGCCTATCATTACGAACTGAACCTTTCAACCAAATAGCCATACCTTTGCCTATATTACTGATCTCTCCCCCCTTCTCTTACTCTTACCTCTGGCTAGGTAACCATCTAACTCCTTTACAGCAGCACACCTGCTTGTCTTCTTTCTTGTTAACTCTCTCTCCTCTCTGGGTAACCATTTATCACCTCCACAGCAGCCAGTACACCTGTTTCTGCCATCATTCTCTCTCTCTTTCTCCCCTTGCTGTTCCTTCCATTTAGGTAACCATGTTACTCCTTACAGCAGCACACCTGTCTCTGCCTTCCTTCTTGTTAACTGTCTCCCCCCCCCTCTCCTTTTCTCTCTCTGACTGGATAACCATGTTCTTCCTCTACAGCGAGACATGTGTTTCTGTCTCTATGTCACACTCTAGCCTTTCATCATCTGACACAAGATCACCTCCTCCAATTCCTCCTCCCCTCTCAAAGATTCCTTGTCTTGCATAGTTACTTGGTAACCTCGCCAGTGCAGGTGCCACTTAAAAAGCACCCACTCCACACTGTAAAGTGGTTGGAATTTGGAAGGGCATCCAACCGTAAAAACCATGCCAAAACTGACCTCACCTGTGCTGGTGCCACATAAAAAAGCACTTAGCTCACTCTGCAGGGTGGTTGGTGTTAGGAAGGGCACCCAGCCATAAAAAAAAAAAACCATGCCAAAACAGACACCGAAGTATGGTGCAGGCTTCTGCCAAGCCAGCTCCTGTCAAACCATCGAACCTATGTCAGCAAGGAAAGAGGACGTTAAATGATGATGATGATGATAGCTCAATGGGGCAACTACTATACTTTATTAACTGGGCCATTAGAACTATTCTCTGATATGAAAATATGGACGTAATACAATGTATCAAGATTTGTTAAAGCTGCAACAAACGCTTCAACAAAGCAATTGAGTAGTGACTTAATAATGTTACTGCTAGATTATGTCACTGATTTTGTTCTATAGTTAAGATTGTTTACCTCTTGATATAAAATGAAAAACAATAGGTAAAAACTTGCGAGGTGGAAAGAGGTGAAAAGTGCTTAACGAAAACTATAGCTTCCAGTGATGGTGTCTGCTACGATTGTAGTCTGAATACTTCCCATGTGAACTTTTAACATCTTCTGAAGAAACAAAGAGTTCAAACAAAATGAAATTCAAAAGGAAAAGGAAAAAAAAAATTATGCAGTTTACAAAGTTTATTTACATGGCAAGCTTATGTATGTATGTATAACGAGGGGGCAGCCATCATCATGTATGTATGTATGTATGTTTAACGAGGGGGCAACCATCATGTATGTATGTATATATGTATAACGAGGGGGCAGTCATCATCATGTATGTATGTATGTATGTATGTATGGATGAATTGTTTTCAACATTTTTATTTGGAAAGGTTTTTAACCAATATTTACATGTTTTTATTTATAGCTTTATTTACTTCGAGTTCCACAGTTAAAACGAATTATTTTACACACAAACACACACATATATTTATACACACACTCACAAACATATTATATATGAGGAGGTGCTGAAAAGTTCCTAGCTTTCGGTAAAATGAAGTAGACGACAACCAGTTAATTGTGATTTTATTTAACATATTTCTCTCTCAGATTCACACACTTATCGCAGCGGTCTTTCATTTTTTTCTAAGTCCTGTATAAGAACTCGGAAGGTTGGGCCTCCAACGAGGCCTTTTGTGATACCTTTAAAACCACGAACTTTTCATCACAATCTCATATATAATAGATAATATATAAATGTAATTATAATGTGTGTGTGTGTAAACAAACTTCGTTTGGAATTGAATTTTGTTTGAACTATTTGATACTTTTGATGATGTAAAAGTTCACTTAAGTAGTATTATATGTACAGTCTGAGGAGCCACCATTTCTAGAAGCTAAACCTTTGTTATAGAATTCTCACCTCTTCTACCTTCAGACACATAAATTATCATTATCTGCACTCGGTCGGCGCGACTATGACTGTTCATGGCTTTGACTGTTCAAAGCCATGGACAGTCACAGAGAGATAGAGGGAGAGAGAGAAAGAGACATACATACATACATTTGTAGGTACGTATGTACATGCATGCTTACATATATATGTGTGTGTGTGTACATGTTTTTATGCTGAATTGCGTCAGGACAGGCGGAGCCGTGGTGACCGGAGGTTGCGATACATGGATGTGCTGAAGATACATAGGAAGAACTCTAGCATCTCCCCCCCCCCCCCAGACACCTTGGAGGAGAAGGTCCTGCGGCATGATGAATGGCGTGGAGAAACGACAGAGAATACGACAGTGCACATGAGAGGCATCACGTTCTCCGTTGCGACAAGATGTCATCGCCGCTGAAAGTCAAGAGCAGTGGCTGTAGCTGATATGCGTGCCTGCCAGTGAACAAGGAAAGTCAGTGTCGACCTACGATGAAGAGCGGAAGAACACACGCACATTCACTTGAAAATCCTCAGAATATATACATGTATGCGCAGGAGTGGCTGTGTGGTAAGTAGCTAGCTTACCAACCACATGGTCCCGGGTTCAGTCCCACTGCCTGGCATCTTGGGCAAGTGTCTTCTACTATAGCCTCGGGCCGACCAATGCCTTGTGAGTGGATTTAGTAGACGGAAACTGAAAGAAGCCCGTCGTATATATGTATATATATATATATATATATGTATGTGTGTGTATATGTTTGTATGTGTGTGTTTGTCCCCCCAACATCGCTTGACAACCGATGCTGGTGTGTTTATGTCCCCGTAACTTACCGGTTCGGCAAGGAGATCGATAGAATAAGTACTAGGCTTCCAAAGAATAAGTCCTGGGGTCTATTTGCTCGACTAAAGGCGGTGCTCCAGTATGGCCACAGTCAAAAGACTGAAACAAGTAAAAGAGTATATTAGGCGTGGTTTTCTTGAAAGGACGAAGCTCTTGAAAGACAGGAACCTGCGGTACATGCTTTATCACCACAGTCCGTATCCGTACCATTCGACACAGACCATCCTTAAAGATAAATACAAAAGGATAAAATCTATTGTCTTCTTGAAACACTTCTTCATTTTCTTCTTCAATCAATCATTTTGTGTTTATCATTATTAACTATACAAACGTCTGCATCAATATCGCCATTTTCTAACTTTCTCTCTCTCGTTCTTTCTCTCTCCTCTTCTAATCGGAAGCGGCTGTCATATGCAGACTTAAACAGCACCCGGCAAAAATGCATATGCTGCAAAGATAATGTCTTCTAAATGCAACGAAAACCTGACAGCATAGCAATATATACTAAACAACACTAAATGCTAAATATTGTTAATCTCCTAGTAACGAAACATCTCCATCTACAAATTGACAAGCAGCATGGGCGTTGACAGAGTCGTTAAAGTATCAGATGAAGTTCTGAGTTCCAATCCAGTCGAATTCCTCTTCGTTTTTCTCCTTCTGGGATCAATAACAAAGTGCCATTCAAGCACTGTGGTCTGTTTGTATCAATCTAGTGCAGTGGTTCTCAACCATTTTTTGCCTATGGACATCTTTGATTCCTATTTTACTCAGGCGGACCATCATATCTATTTGATGTATATAAACAAAACCCTGCTTTATTTTTGTAGTTAAATATTATTAGGAATTGTGTTAAAAAAATTGCTAAAATATTTTGAGTATTGTAGAAGTATAAATAATTCTATTGTACATAAATTTTAACAAAATCTTGTATGGATCACCATGGGTCACATCGACCCCAGTTGAGAACTACTGCTGTTGCGCATCCTGGATGCAAATGATATTATAATATACAAAATGTTCGGGGTTCAAATCGCATCAAAATCAACTTTGCTTTTCATTTTCACGGAGTCGATAAAATAAGTACCAGTCAGAAACAGAAACTTGATCACAATCGAATAAGCTTTTTCGAAAGATTTGAAGCTTTGTGCCTTTGCTAAGAAATCACTAGGAAATCACACAGAATTGTCGAACGTTATGTTCTTGAAAAATCTAGGCGCAGGTGTGCCTGTGTGGTAAGAACTTTGCTTCCAAGCCACATGGCTCCGGGTTCAGTCCCACTGCGTGGCACCTTGGGTAAGTGTCTTCTACTGTTGCCTCGGGTCGGCAAAAGCCTTGTAAGTGGATTTGGTAGATGGAATCTGAAAGAAGCCCGTCACATATATGTGTATGTGTGTGTTTGTTCCCCACCAACGCTTGACAACCGGCGCTTGTTTATTTACGTCTCCGTAACTTAGCATGTCGACGAAAGAAACCGGTAGAATACGTACCAGGGGTCGATTCGTTCGATTGAAATTCTTCAAGGTGGTGCCCTGTCTGATCGCAGTCTGAATAAAGATAAGAGATAAGCTACAGACAACACTGCAGGGATTAGCCTAATCGCTAGAACATCGGAGAAAATGGTTGGCAGACTTAATCCGGCCCACCCGATTCAGCATCACTACCTGCTTATTAATGACTTCAGCAGAGACCCCTCTATGGCAAAAATTCAGGCAATATGTAAAATGTAAGGATGATTATTTTATTTCTTACTAATTTCAGAAAAAAAAAATGGTAGGTATCGGCCATTCTTCTTTTAATCACAAAAAGACAACGAAAATGTTTTGTGTTTTACGTTACGTTTCTTTACGTTTTGAGCCAAAATTCAGCAGAGGCCGACTTTGATTTTCATCATTCTAGGTTCGATAAAGTAACAATTAATGGAGTATTGGGTTGTAATAATCGATTATATCTTCCACTCTGAAAATGATCCTGGTGGTGGTCACAGCAGAGACAGGCAGTGTGGACTTGATTAATGAACAACAATTGTATAACCTGTCACATGGTCGGGTTGTGGGCTGCTAAGCCGGTGACCTCACCAAGCTTGCTTGGTGAGGAGGGTGGTTATTGGACACCCTACGGGATGAAAAACAAGTCTCTCGTGAGAGTCAACGGCCATCCAATTGATGTCTGCTTTTCATCAGTCTCGTGGCATAGTTGCACCAGCTGTTGCTATCAGCAATACAAAAATGTGTGAATGGCCTCACACAAGCCATCACCGCTTTGTATTTATCATTAGAATAGACTTGCATCATAGAATAGTGTTTGGTGTTATTGAAACTACTGATACCGTTGCTACTCTGGTTGACCGTGTTTCTTTGTTTTGGTTGAGTGAGAGGGTTAGTGATTTTACAATGGCTTTGTAGCTGTGTACTGCGGTTGCTCTGTGTGTTTCTATTTGTTTTGGTGGGGGGTTATTGTGCATGTAGTTGAAAGGACTGTAAGGGATTGAGTTTGTTATGACAGCAGGTAGTATTTCTGGTATGTCGAGGTAATCTTAATTTGTAATATTTTTGTTTTATTGCAACATCATTTGCATGTGAAGTTTGCAGGCAACATGTTACGACTCGATGCACGTTGTTATGGGTTATTTCAATTTTATTGGGGGGGAAAAAAAAAGAAGAGATAGTTACCATGGATTTTGTAGGACCTCTCAAACTGGTGACATTGATAGGATCGTGTCTAAACCAATGTCTCCCGAACGGTGCACTGCGTATCTAGTTGTGTTTTGGGACTTTAGAAAATCCACAATAATGACTGAAAAACATGCTCTTCATAATTTTATAACACACAATTATAATTAATAAAACAAGGAAACGATAGTTTATAGTTTATACATGAAAATAATTTTTAAAAGTTTCCTTGAGAAATACACCAATAATATATTTTTATTTGATCTTCAGTGGACTACGAAATCAAAAAGAAAGAGGAACGTTATTCTATCGTAAGCTATGTAGATCAATGTCTGCAGGAAAACGCTTAATGTGAAAGATTTGAGGGAGTTAAACCAAATACTTGCAACAAAGTGTTTCTGATTTTATTATTTCTTAGGACAGATTTTAAAATCGCAAAAGAAACTGAGTCAGTCAGTGAATCAACATTACAAAAACTAATTCAATAAACGTTGGGTTTCCTTTTCGAACTCCAAATTACTTTATCTCTGCTACTGTATTTAGGATCAAGTCTTTCTTTTAATGACCAAAAATATTTTATAGCATTCACTTCTTAAACAAACTCTCTATTAATACTAACTAGAGTGGAAGCGCAATGGCCCAGTGGTTAGGGCAGCGGACTTGCGGTCGTAGGATCGCAGTTTCGATTCCCAGACCAGGCGTTGTGAGTGTTTATTGAGCGAAAACACCTAAAGCTCCACGAGGCTCCGGCAGAGGATGGTGGCCAACCCTGCTGTACTCTTCCACCACAACTTTCTCTCACTCTTACTTCCTGTTTCTGTTGTGCCTGTAATTCAAAGGGTCAGCCTTGTCACACTGTGTCACGCTGAATATCCCCGAGAACTACGTTAAGGGTACACGTGTCTGTGGAGTACTCAGCCACTTGCACGTTAATTTCACGAGCAGGCTGTTCCGTTGATCGGATCAACTGGAACCCTCGACGTCGTAAGCGACAGAGTGCCAACACACACACACTAACTCGATAAGAGATGGCAAAGCCTTTTTTTTTTATATTTCTGGAAGTCGAAATTTAATTTCTTTAATAAAAGGGCGGCGAGCTGGCAGACTCGGTTGCGTGTCGGACAAAATGCTTTGTGGCGTCTCTTTTGATTCTTTGCGTTCTGAGTTCAAATCCTGCCGTCGACTATTTATTTTATCCTTTCGGGTCGATTAAATAAACACCAGTCAAGTGCTAGAGTTGATGTAATCGACTTACTCCTTCCCCTGAAAACTGCTGATCTCATACCAAAATTTGAAGCAATTCTATTATCGGAATCATTTAGTTGTAGGTGAGAAAAGTCGCTTCTAGTTACATTTGAAGTCATATGTCAGTTTACCTGAAAAGAAACAATGCAATTATCAATAAGAAGTTTTAAAATTAATGCCTGCAAGTTTTTACAGCTCTAGCATCACTCCTTCCTAGTCAGCCTATGAGCTTTTCAGCCCACCCTCGTAGAAAAGCTTTCTGTTAAATTACACTGCTGCGATGTGCTGTTTTAAAAAATGTATTGCGTGTCCACAAGAAACCCATGGTGTATCACTGCTGACACGTACATCATAGATTCGCTATCCCTAATTAGGATAAACATGCGCTTTTGAGATGTTTCTGTTCGTGGGTGGACAAGAAACTGAAAAATGCAAGATGGAAATTAAAAGCTGGAGTGAAATATAATAATGTAGGCTATATAGGCATATAACACATAACATAATATACGTTGTACAGGTTAAGTAGCTCTAATACAGGTTACATAGGTGCGATATATTTATTCGCCGATATATTATGTAGATTATGCAGCCATAATACGTCACAGGTATTACTTTTATGTGTGTACATCCTCTTGATGCTTGATGTTAAGATCTTAGATGAGCGCTCTCAAGTACTTCACCACCAGCATGTGATTATGATAAATATTTTTGTATCTTCTGTTTAATGATAGAGAGTGCAATTCAAGTTACTATGTTATCGAATGATTTTATTAGTTTATTACTTAAGGAAAAGTTATACAGGTATAGTATAACGTGATGTAAAATGCGCAGTATGTTAATACAGGCTATGTAGATATGTTTGTGCTATAAGCTGCTGCCGAAGGATTGCGATCGGCAGCTTATTAAAATTCATATTGCAGAATGAAAGATTGAAGGTAAAAATTTAATCGTATCTGAATTTGAATTTAGATCGCAGGCATTTGATAAGCCGGGGGCTTTCCTGTTTCTGCCCGCTCATAGCCCCAGAACAAAATTGTGAGGTGTGTAGAAACCGCATAGAGGATTGCTGTTATAGTAATTTAACACTAATGTCTAGGTATCAATTTGATACCTAGACATTAAGTGTAGAAGGTGTGTATAATCATGAAGGCCTTTTGTTGTTATTTTAAGTGTAAGATGGCGATCTGGTAGAATCGTTAGTGCTTTGGAGAAAATGCTAAGCAACATATCTTCTAGTTGTTTGTGTTATGAGTTCAAATGCAATCGACTTTATCTTTCGTTCTTTCGAGGTCGATGACATAAGTAGCAGGTGAAATCAAAGACAGGGGGCAATATAATCGACTTACCTTCCTTTCTTAAAACTCCTTGAAATTGCTGGCCTTGTGCCAAAATTTGAAACCGTTATCATTTTAAAGCGTTGCTAACTATTACAAATTACTAACGATACTCTGTCGACGAACCAAAACTCTTTCTTCACGGCACAGTGAAGAACAGATCTAGATAGCTGTGAGCTGGGGTTCGTGTAGTAGTCGACCAAAATATGCTGGGGATTCTACGTTAACATTCGCCTTTGGTGTTGCTCTGTGGTAGGATTCCTAGTTTTCTGATTGTGTTTTATCTCGTAACGACTTGGCTCTAACTTGAGCATATACAATAAAACCGAGGTTTACCATTATAAATATATAATAATAAGGTAATCTTCAAGTTTAGGGGGATAAGAAAATAAATAAAAATATTCAAGGGAAATAACTGAACGACTTACCAGTATTATCCGTTTTCTTCTAGCTGTTTATAAATAAATCACACCCTAACCCTAATCCTAACCCTAACGTCAATCAAATCACGTGTGTGATTTATTTATAAACAGAGATGTACGGAGAATACTGGTAAGACGTTCAGTTACTTCCCTTGAATATTTTTATTTATTTTTTTTATCCCCCTATACTTGAAGATTACCTAATAATAATATATTAAAAAATAGGTGGTACAATGATGTCGGTGTAATCAAATAATACAAATATCTAGGTATATTCCTTTTTACAAGAGGCACAAGGCCTGAAATTTGTGGGGAATAGGCCAGTCAATTAGATCGACCCAGTACGCAACTGGTACTTAATTTATCGATGATGAAAGGTGAAGTCGACCTCGGCGGAATTTGAACTCAGAACGTAAAGACAGACGAAATACCGCTAAGCATTCCGCTCGGCGTGCTAACGATTCTGCCAGCTCGCTGCCTTATTATCTACGTATAATAAAACCGGTAATCTTCAAGTTTAGGGGGATAAAAAAATAAATAAAAATATTCAAGGGAAGTAACTGAACGTCTTACCAGTATTCTCCGTACATCTCTGTTTATAAATAAATCACACACGTGATTTGATTGACGTTAGGGTTAGGGTGTGATTTATTTATAAACAGCTAGAAGAAAACGGATAATACCGGTAAGTCGTTCAGTTATTTCCCTTGAATATTTTTATTTATTTTTTTTACCCCCCCTAAACTTGAAGATTACCATAAAACCTATGACCAGCTGGTACACATTTCATCGACCCCGAAAGGATGAAAGGCAAAGTTGACCTCGGCAAAATTTGAACTCGGAACGGACAAAATGTCGCTAAACATTTTGCCTGGCGCGCTAACGATTCTACCAGCTCACCGCCTTTCCCTGCCCGAAAAATTAGTTCTTTTTTCTCTTTTCGTGTTTATATCTTTACCACATCTCCCGAATGTTTTCTGGTGTTACATTTCGGTAATCTTCAAGTTTAGGGGGATAGAAAAAAAAAAAAAATTCAAGGGAAGTAACTGAACGTCTTACCAATATTCTCCGTACATCTCTGTTTATAAATAAATCACACACATGATTTGATTCACGTTAGGGTTAGGGTGTGATTTATTTATAAACAGCTAGAAGAAAACGGATAATACTGGTAAGTCGTTCAGTTATTTCCCTTGAATATTTTTATTTATTTTTTTTATCCCCCTAAACTTGAAGATTACCTTACATTTCTATACATAAATACAATTTGATAATATCAAATTGAGTTGTATATTGAAAAATATACAACCTTACCTTATCATCATTTCTTAGTTTTTCTTCCCTCTTCTCCTTCCACGCCATGAAGTCTCGTATCTCACGTGTTTTAGTTCTAAACGTTGGTTGGGCAGTTGTGATCACTTTGCCTTTGGATAGTACCTCAGTCAACCAAGTTTCTCTATCAAGGTAAATGATGTTGCTTTTTTTCATTATATTCTTGCACGTTCCCACCCCCTTTACTAGCTAATCACACTTTCGTTATATATGTTTCCTTTTCCTTATCTACAGATATTATCTCCCCAATTGACGTTTTATGCCTTAAATTTGACAGATATTTATTGCTATTTGATGTGTTTTATTATAAAACCTTGACAATTTCCTTTGTACTAAATGTTGCTTAAACGGACAGATTTTTATACTTTTCTTATTCATTTAAAAATTTTAAGATACGTTTTTTGAAGTTACCTGACCTGAAGAGTGTCCTCATATTGGGTGGTATCTATCTTGTTTGATTCATTGTAGATTGACCAGATATTTCCCACTGTTATGTGGCCATGAAATGCGCATAGTCCTTCTTCCACTTTGTATCTTAAACGTAACCAATTTTAATTCTTAGTCCAATACTTCATAGAATTTTATGTATTATAAATTCTCCCTTGGATTTTTTAGATTTTTAAACTAGTTTTGTATAGTACACTTTTCTTGATGGTGTCTGACCTCCTTCTTCGTGTAAGTTGTACCATGGTGGTTCTTCTCTAAATTATTAGAAATATCTCAATAAGAGATGAAAGTAGTAACCATACTAAGAAGTAATATTTATCGCCACATCAATATGGCCGTTCGACGTTACTGCCGTTTTAACCTCAGGCAGATCCTCGTTGCACCGGTAACCAACTGGCGGAGGATTAGCCTGGAGTTAAAACCGTCGTAACATCGAAGAGCTATATTAATGTAGCGATAATTTTTTTTTTATCTCAGAAAGATAAAAGGTAGTCAACTAAAGAGAGATTTGAACTCAGAACATAACTAAATGTTGTAAGGTATTTTGTCCTGGACGCCAGCTGTTCTGCCAGTGCACTAAAATAATCCCTCCCTCCGCTCTCCTACTCTTTTATTGTTAGCTTTCTTCGCTGCCAGTTTCTGTTTTCGAACAAACAAATCTAACAGTCCATATAACAGAACTGATAGTTATTTCTCTTCTACTTTATTACATCGCAACAAACATAAATATATTTTAAAATCTGAATTCGTTAAGAAAATATCAGACAGTATTACCGTTTCTCCTCCACAATGAGAAAACCCTAGGATATCCATAACAACTTATTGTATTGTGAAAACAAAGTAAGTCGAAGTTTGATACGTTTATTTTCCGCAATGGTGATTCATCTCCATTTAGCTTTTCTTTAAAACTGACTAACAAATTACGAAGACATACAAGGCATGACGATTTTGAAAAATTACCTTTCGTTACTATGTTAAAACTTACACCAACTTACACCGTACCGGTATTTCGTTTTCAGAAAACGTGCATCGATTTTCGAAAATAAAATAAAATAAACCTTAAAAATAGATGGGAGCTATTTGTCCAATTTGACAGCACAATGTTTTTGTTAAGTAATCTGAACTGTGGAAACAAAATAGCGGTAAACAGATAAATTATGAGTTTGAGGTAAGAGCATTCTACAGAACTTTTGTTAATTTAATTGTCAGATATACAACGAATTGTTTGAAGATGTTACTCGTTGGAGACATGTCGACTATCCAGGGAGCTATATACCCCTCTTCCATTTAGCGTTTCTGAATTTAGAGCAAAACATCAGCTTTTGTATGTTCGTAAACTATGGAGACATTGACCCTTATCGATTTATTTTGTCTTTTACTTGTTTCTATCATCTGACTGCGGCCATGCTGAGGCACCGCTTGAAGGGTTTAGCCGAACAAATCAACCCCAGTATTGATTATCAAGTCTGGTACATGTTCTATCGTTTCCTTTTGCCGAACATAGCCAACAAGTTGTCGAGCGCTGGACACATACACACGCATGCACGACAGTCTTCCACACAGTTTCCCGCCTACTAAATTCACTCACAAAGTATTAGTCAGCTTGGGGGTATAGCAGAAGACACTTGCCCAAGGTGCCGCGCACTGGGACCGAATCTGAAACCACATGGGTAGTCAACCGAATGACTAAGTAACTTTACTTTAACAATATCTAAGTGAACACTCGACCAGCAACAAAAACTACTACAAGTGAGAAAATTCAAACCTGCGGACCATCCTAGCAGAG
The DNA here is from genome assembly GCF_046866305.1 of Octopus bimaculoides. Taxonomy (NCBI): domain Eukaryota; kingdom Metazoa; phylum Mollusca; class Cephalopoda; order Octopoda; family Octopodidae; genus Octopus; species Octopus bimaculoides. The sequence goes on along the minus strand of NC_142945.1, from coordinate 14,127,943 downwards.
GAACCTACGTTATGGAAGCTGACATTCATATTTATTCACTCTCTCTATCTCACCCTTACGTACTCAGAACTACAGAAATTGTCCAACCACTACTTACTCGTTCAACTAACTTCCCAGTTTCCTATTTCTTATTGTTAAAGTATATAGCTTTGACAATCGTTTCGTTAGCTTAGAAGGCTAAGTTCGTGTCCTGTAATGTCTGGCTTCGTTAGAAGTACTAACAATGCATAAAATTCTTTCAATTCTGTCATCGACTACTTTACCTGCATGGGCTCCAATATAAACAAAACACCGACGTTGGTTCTCTGACATTTAAGACTAGGTTAATGCCGGATTAAGTCTTTCCTCACCGCAATTATCTCGTTTGAATATTTTCTTCTAGCCTTTGTCTGTATATCACACTCTAGTATTAAGCTTCAACGATATATTTTCATGTTACAAACAATTGACAGAATTAGCCAAATTACGCCTATTTATAACTTCTATTCAGACCTCGTCGGTAACAACCGTCAACTATTCCTCCTTCTGGAATCAATAAAATTAGAACCATTCAAGAGCGGAACCTGTTTAAATATTCTGTTCCCTATCCCTCTACCAAAGTTGTTTACAGACAACAATAATAGTAACCTAGGGTCACTGCTGGAATAGACTTTTAGGGGCCCCCATAACTATTGCTTTAGAAATTACCAAATAAAAGTAGACAAAACAAAGGTAGTGATAGAATCATTTTCAATTGAGAAAGGTTGGAGCTGTCTTTGTTATTATCTCCAAGCTCATCCTGATCGAGAAGTTTTCTTTGATCAAAGACATTTCAGCCTTAACTCTACCATCTTTTTAAGGGTATATTGGACTGTATTATTTAATACAATGATGGTAAGGTTTTGGTACGCATCAACAGTGACATATCACATGGTTTTAGCTAACACGAGACACACTTTGAAAACAATATCCCAGTGGTATCCTGTTATACACTTATTAAAAATCTTACAATAAAGAAAGACAAAAAATTAAGCCATTTACTTTAGATGAAATGCTCTTGGAAGTCATACTAACTAGTCAAAAACACAAAGACTTTTAACGTCACGTGCAGTTGGTGCGACGAAAATTTCGACACCGAATAAATATTTAAATAAAATTTACAGTTACTGCGTTTATGAGTGGTTAATATATTATGTCTTCCACGCTGTCATTGTTTTAACTTCAACACGAATGAAATCACTTGTCAGGTAAGAACATCTCTGAGATTCGTGTGACACTCCAAAATCGGATTATTACAGAAATTAAAATTTCGACTCCCGGGTAAAAAAAATCGTTTCATTTGTTTATAAAATAAATATTATAAAATATTTTTCAGCTTCTCAGCCCTAAATACAACAGTAGAGATAAATTACTTAAGGGTTACCAACGTTTATTGATTTAGTTTTAACAATGTTGGTGGTTACTGGTTGAGTGCTTTTCATTTGTAATTTTTTAAGGTCGGTCATAAAAAAATGTTAAGACAAAAATAAACGGAAGTTGAAGTTTTTATTTATATACGTCTGTTTACATTTAGGGTACTTCATAGGAATATTTAAGAATGGAAGAGAATTACCGATTACATCATCTCAGTGCTGGTAGTTAGTTTATCGACTTTAGTTAAGTCAAACCTCGTTTTCAACTTTGAATGTAAAAAGTTGTAGCCACCATATTTGATGGCATATAAGACGCACTTTTTCCTCTACAAAATGTCTCGAAACATCACCTCCGGGTCTTTTATGTGAAATTGGGATTTCCCTAAGCGTTAAAGCACAGAACTTTTTCTCCTAAATATGCGCTGCTAAAATTGGGGTGCATTTAATATACTCGTACGTTTTTTATGTTATCAAATAAGGCAATTACTATAGGAAATGTGTTAGATATTAAAAGCAGTATCCATTAGAGGTGTCCCAAGGATTTCCAGCACCCTGAGGCAGAGATTCCTCTGACGCACCTCCACTCACCATAACAGCCATGACGGGCCAGAAGAAATTTTGAGCACTTTCACAACTGGGCTTGGAGCAACATCTCACCACCGTCACCGCCTCATGCTACGCCTACGATCGGGTGCTTTTTGTATGAGAGTTGACTGTTATGTCTTCGCAAATCGAGCGGGCAAGAAGAAACCTCTTTATTGACTGGTGTTAACAGATACTGGTAGTCTAACTGGTAACGGCGTTAAGGTGCATGTTATGTGTATTCTAGCCCCGACTAACTATTTTGATCATTATCTAATTCTGTTTAGGTCACATTTTAATCTATACAACCAACATTCCATTTATACACATGTGCACTCGGTAATCGAATTCGTAAATTACACAGCATCACAAACTGGAATTTATTAGTGCAACAGTCATTAAGAATTGAATGGAGAGTGGGCTAAAACTCTTCCTTGGAAAACGATGTCTACCAGATAACTTTTCTACAATACTTTTGTTGAATGAAATAAAGGGATGAAACGAAGACTTAATAGCTATTGACAGGAAGTTAGAACGTGACCGGAAATCAACCAATGAATTAAGCACAAATGAGGAAATAAAACTTTATTAGCTTTCGGTATAGAATACTTTGCTTCTATGAATTAGACCTTTATAATTTATTAACATGTCGCTCTCCCGTTGACAGAGGAAAAGATGGCGGAGGGGTTAGTTTTCGGGCAAAAGTCAAATATTGAATGTCGTTTTCAGAACGAATATTAATTAATTAATACTAATACATATAAATAAATAAAATGACTCAAGAGATATCATAATTGATTATTTAATACTTATTATCTCTAGGCGTTTGAATAGATCTCATGATATCTTTCTCTCGGTAATCTTCAAGTTTAGTGGGATAAAATAAATAAATAAAAATATTCAAGGGAAGTAACTGAACGTCTTACCAGTATTCTCCGTACATCTCTGTTTATAAATAAATCACACACGTGATTTGATTGACGTTAGGGTTAGGGTGTGATTTATTTATAAACAGCTAGAAGAAAACGGATAATACTGGTAAGTCGTTCAGTTATTTCCCTTGAATATTTTTATTTACTTTTTTTTACCCCCCTAAACTTGAAGATTACCCTTTCTCTCTTTTATTCTTGTTTCACATACTGGAGCACTGCTTTGAAGGATCTAGTCAATACAAATCGGCCTCAGAACTTGTTTTTTTTTCAAGTTAGGTACTTATTCTATCGGCTCACTCTTGACGAACGGCTAAGTTTCGGGGACGTAAACAAACCGGCACCAGTTCTCAAACGGTGATGGGAATAAATGCAACCCCCCCCCCCCCCCCACGCACGCACACAAACACACACACACGTAGTGTGAGTGTATGTGTGTGTGTCTATGTTCCCTCCCCACCGCTTTGCGACTGATGTCTGGAGAATAAGGTGGACAATATGGTTTACTGAAGGAAGAGAGAGGGGGGGAGTCAATCGGACTAAAGTGCTTAAGCGGAGGTAACAAGAAATAAACCAACGCAAAAAAAAGACTAAAGAACACTGTAGCAACGGTAGAAAAAAGTAGAAAGAGATACACAGAAAGAGAGAGAGGTAGGCTGGGAGAGATAGAGAGAACGTCTGTGAGCAAGAGCTGTGATGTTTTGGTGAGTGTATTCATGTTACTCGTTCAAGTGACTTTTGGATGCGATCTAGAATGTCTGTATCTGTCGCCATTCGGCTAATACTGTCTGTTTTTTTTCTTCTTCTCCTTCATCTCATCGGATCTTCTCTGCTTGGCTTTTACTCTTTGAAATTTTAAAATTAAGTGAAAATCTTCAAAGTTGCTATATTGATGTAATTCTTCACATTGAATCTGATGTTGTTATTCACTTGTTCCAGAAAAAATGTTAGAAAAGTGTTACAGAGGTTTAAAGTTTGATTGTTTTTACTCAGTCAGAAAACAGGATTTGGAAGCTGGCATTTTTCTGCGTGGTAACTTCCATTAAACAAAATGAAAGCAATATATTACGACGACGAAAGTGATAAGAAGTTTTGAAGTTTCAATAAATTTAAATGAATAACGTCACGCGAAACGCTGGAACAGGCAATATAATAAGGAAAAATCCCCAAAGAAAAATTAATGCCAAATAGAAAAAATCCATGCCTGATACCTCTTATGTTTTATTTCTGATCGACTGCGTATACTTTACTGGGTGTGCAAACAGTAGCTCACTAGCTTAACTATTGATTTTTATGCGGATCATGTCCCTGGGCACAGCGATTTTATTTTAGTTCCTTAGTTCAAGTTTATTGTTTATATATGTACGTACTTACGTACATACAAACGTACGTACGTACGTACGTACGTACGTACGTACGTACGTACGTATGTATGTATGTATGTATGTATGTATGTATGTATATTATACATGTATTATACATGCACACACACACACAGACACACACACACGCACATATATTATTTATGTACAAACACATACATACACATATATGTATGTGTGTTTGTGTATGAAAATGAGATTCACGACACACATATGCATGGGTGTGTAGAATGTGTATATAAACACACACCACACACACACACACACACACACACACACACACGATCATCACAACACAGCATCATAATTTCTAAACGGCACCGAAGGCGATAGCGTAATATATATGCATTAGAAAATCTCTGTTTATAAACTGCATTGGGTACTTAAAGCTCTTGTTGAAAGGAGAGCAACACGGTGAATACTTTTGTTTATTATTCATTGTTTATCAACACTTTGTACTAGATGAGTAGGTAAAACGTAACGATTTTTATAACAAGCTAGTTGATCAATAAATTATATCCAACGAATTGTCTTGTCTCTGCGAGGATTTGTGTGTATATAACATACTTTCATCGAATCGTCTATAAAATGTTTTTTTTTTTTTTTTTTTTTTTTTTTTGGTCAGATTTATCTTTTCAAATCAAGAGTCAGTTATTATTTCACTCTGCTTTATTCTAATCGCTGATAACCACCAATGTTGACGAGACAACAAAGACCAGACAGTGTTGTTTAGCTCGAGGGTAACAGCGCTGATCAAGCAGACGGATCTATGTTGAAATGCTTTCTACCTGTGGCTATCCCGTCTTTATAAGAGTATGTCAGGTAGATTATATGAAGTCATGGCTGTTTGTTTAAGAAGTTCGTTTGGCGGCTATATGGTTCTGGCTTCGTTCCCACTGAGCGGCACTTAGAGCAAGTGTCTTTTATTATAGCCTCTCGCGGAATTTGCTAGACGGATCTTTTCGGGCGTTGCAACAGATTTCGTATTTTTCAAATTTTCTTCCAATTGTTTCCCAATTTGGTACACCAATCATGCAATTCGCTAAATGAGTGCATTGGACGACATTACCCCTCACTATTCAATAGGGAACCCTCAAGTTTAGAAAATTCAGTTTACAAAATCTTCTCACGGTACAAATTGGTGTCCACCTACAATATTCTGAAGTAATCCCAGGCACCAAAATCTGGTGACAGACCTGATACCGATTTAGCTTTGTATGCTAATAGGAAAAATGAAAATAATTTTTGTCATAAATTAATAAACAAGAATTGCATTTAAAGTTTGTAATTTTAGCCAATCGAAAGCCATCATTATACACATGAGTGTAAATCTCTCATTCGTGTCTGTTTCCATAGTAACAAGTAAAGATGTAGTCTGCTTTGCTTTCTATGTTATAGGGACGCTGTACTTGTCCGACTGTGATACTTTCACCACCGCAACCATCACCTCAAGTTTTGACGAGAATCACATTGTGACAAACAGTTAACACGCAAACAATGTCGGTTTCCGATTCCCGTTATCGGATTGGACTAAAAATTACTATGTTTCTAAATTTTTTTCTGGGAATAAATGAATGCTCCTATTCGGATTCAGCATGAAAAATTACATCAATATCCCAAATATGAAAATGTTCACTTAATTTTAAAATCTGAGACGGCAACCGAGTGCTTCACAGTTCCATGCTTAAAACTCATTTTGATTCTCCTACAGTTCAGCCTTTCCACATACTGTCACGCTGATTCTACCCAAGATTTACGTGAATTGTATACGTTTCAGTGGAAAGTTGAGTCACACTTTAATTCAAAAGCAGGTAATTCATTTGACCGAACGACCGAATCCTCGTCGTTGATCGATGAAGATCCGCCATCACCGCCATCGTCATTAATCTAAATATAAAATTGTAGAGAAGTAATGTTTTTTTTTTAATCTTTTACTTGTTTCAGCCATTAGACTGCAGCCATACTGGGGCAACGCTAGGAAGGGTTTAGTGGGACTGAACCTGAAATCACTTGGTTGCAAAGCAACGCGGTCATGCTTGCGCCCGTAAAGAAGGAACCTCGAAAATGGTTATATGACTTTCTAAGTAAATGGAGGCAACCAATTTTCAACTCGTTGCAGTATTACATATGTAAGAACCAACCGAACACACACATACACACACACACACGACGTGCTTCCACACAGTTTCCGCTTACCAAATTCACTCGAAATGCATTTATCAGCCCGGGACTTAAGTAGAAGACACCTGTCCAAGGTGCCGCATTCTTTAAGGTTTCAGAAACAACTTTACACTCAACTTCTACTTAGAGGCGAACATTTTTGGTGGAAAACATCTTCAACACAACAATTTGACGTGACTTTATTATTTCTCTCAAATAATGAAACTATTTTAGCCAACGAATACCATCACTAAATATTATATTTCACTTTGGAGTTTTCAAAATTTGATTTAACTTATCTGCTGTTCGATCCCTCAATGTTTACTAAGAAAATAATTTTAAAACTAATTTCTTTACATCGTTGAATTAGAAATATTTACAGTATTTGCAACAACAACCCAAACCGCTTCGCTATAGCTCATGATTCAAATCGAACCAACTACTGGTGATTTGACTTAAAAAATAAATCTTCGCGTGTGGTAGTCCAACGAATCGATTTTAAAGCTAGAAGATCTTGTATCGTAAAATTTGCTATTTATTCCACATGCAACTGTAGCCAATTGCGCTGTGTTTAGTAAATCTGTTTTCTCATCTATAGCTATCAAATAAATCAGACATTTTTTTACTGCTTGTTTGAAGGATACTTGAATATCGTTAATCATGTCTTTTATACGATCAGAAACCATGATAAACTAATATTCTCAAGAAATCTGACATTTTATGGTGTTAAAAATCGTCCAGCAGTAACAATGCGTTCTTAATAAACTCTCCTTCAATAGATAGCTTCACTATATTTTGCAATTAGCTCATACACTTCATAACCAGTTTGTGTTACAGAAGTATTATATTTAATAATTAATCAGAAAATATGCTGCTATTTCCATAAAGATTCTTTAGAAAATACTAGTTTGTCTGAACATTGAGTTCCTTTTTGGTATTTCGTATTCCTTATGCTTATTCAAGATAATACAAAATGTAACTGGATCCCTACAAATAAGACTAACATGGTATCCATTACGTGGGAAATTTGACTGGGGAATGCAAGAGTAAGAGAGGGAAAGACAGAGTTTACTCAGAAGAGAGGGTGAAGATTCCCTTTAAGGAGAGAAAAACACTTCAGAGTTTATAATTTTATTATTATTATCGACTCCAGTATTCAACTGGTACCTGATTTATCGACCCCGAAAGGATGACAGGCAAAGTCGATCTCGGCGGAATTTGAACTCTATACGTTCTGAGTTTAAATTCCGCCGAAGTCGACTTTGCATTTCTTCCTCTCGTGGTCGATAAATTAAGCACCAGTTGAGTACTGGGGACTATGTAATCGACTATCTCTCTCCCCCAAGTTTCAGGCCTTGTGTCTATACTAGAAAGGATTATTATTATTATTATTATTATGGACGGTGAGCGTGAGTGGGCTCCGTTTGTGAGGCTCGTCTTTCCGCAGCTCGTCTCCTTGGGTGAAAAAAACAGATCGAGAGTGGGCGCCTGGCACCTAGAATATCGTCAGTCGCTCACAGCACTCTACTAGTCGGGCAATGGGACCAGTGGATGTTCCGCTTTAAAAATTTATAGAGTGTTAGTGACCGGGAAGTGCGACGACGTTCTCGGGGAGATTCTAGGCACCGATTAGAACGAACAGACTAGTCTGTTCCGGAGGACTTTCCAGTCGGGAACTACCATGGATAATTTCCAGATGTAATAGGCCTGGCAGTGTTTCCGGGGTTGGGGGGGGGGGCGCCCGTTCGAGATAAACTCTACAGGCACCGATGTACTGTCAGATGGGTTTTCCGAGGTGCGCGGAGGGTGACGAAACCGTTCTGCATCCCCTCGTTCAGTGTCCTGGCATTGCTGACTTGTGGGGCTATGTCGAACAGTTGCTGTCACGTGTGGGACGGATCCGTCTGTTGGCCGAGTCTGTAGTGATAATGGCACCCCACCGCACCCTCCTTCAGTCGGGCCGGCAAGGCAGTTTTCTTTTACACTTAAGCTTCCATCATCATCTATGTAAAAATAATCATCTATCCATGCTTAAACAGACTGAAATCTATAGACAGTATTCGTTTTATTTTAATATTAGACTCTGCAAAATAGGGTCTTTTGTGGAGATTCTTAATTAGCTGGGTCTGCAAGGAGTGGCATAGCCCATGGTATTTTTAGTTAACTGGTAAGATTGATGCTATTAATGTTGCCCTCGAACTCTTGTAATTGGTGTTTATAAAGATCAAAATGTTTTCTACCAAATTATTGCTACCATTCTCTCTTGTAAAATAATCTGACACAAGCCACACTGTTTACAATGGCGCTCTGCATTCAAATAAATGTTTAATTCCTGAGTCAAACAATAAATTTTCCATGGCGGTGTCAAAACCACATCTATTTGATAAAACTATATCCATTGTCAAAATTTAATGGCAAACCAAACTTGGCAAAATATCGAATTTTACATTTAGATTATGATTATATGGCTCGTGCTTGACAATTCTAATGACAGAGCACTTCTAATGTGTAATTAAAACAGGGTCATCAGGTTTAGAATACATCTGCCCAATGATTAAGACAGATCTATAAGTATGACAGTTCAACTTTACAGTTGTGAAATTTCTTGTTAGAACAGGTTTACATTATGTTAAAACAACGTATGGCAAGTAACACCACATCTCATCAATAGCTTGGACAGTTCTATACTTGGAACAATTCCACTCTGAGCTAAAACTTGTCAGTGAACCGAGACGCGCAAGCCAATAGAACTGAGGGAATGTGTTCACAACTTTAAATAGGGAAATGTACTTTCTTATGATGCTAGCCCACAGTTAAATTCTGGGGACCAGAAAGTAAAGTATTTTGGTCATAGATTCACTGCAATACTAGTGTCTCACTACAATAGCAGTGAATACATATAAAATCAAAATAAGCAACAAGGATATCCTTGTTGCTTATTTTAATTTTAATCACCTTACTTTGAAATTGTATGGATAATGGATAATACCGTACTAAATTCTGGTGCCTCAACTTAAGTACCATATTCACATGAATCTAAATTTTTGCTGAACTCATCTACCGTATATATATATATTACCAGTAATTCAGTTCATTATCAAAGATAACATCAACTCAACCGGTAACATCGCTCTCAATGGGAAACGGGTCATGACATTAAACAATAGAGCTTCTTGCTTGCTGCTTCTTGCTCTTGCTTGATGAGGCTGGGGTCATCTCAGGTTAGTGGTCGTAGAGACGTCCTTATGCGTAGAGTCGACCAGATCCACCGGTGCTCTACATCACTGGCGGTCCCGTGGCAGCCCCTCTGCATCTAGACACTCTTAGGTCTGGCCTTGTCGTGGCGAGGGGGCTTGTGTTCGAGGGAGCGTTACCGTCTGGAGCTTTGTTTCAGGTAGGGCCACCCTAGGCAGGTCGGTCTCCCGTGAGGTCCAGACTAACGTTGACCCATGGCGCATCGGCTTGTAGCCGAAATAGCAGTCCCGTCATCCAACTATTCTATGGAAGACCAACAAGCCACTCAGAAGAACCCTGAACCTGTTCCGACAACGGAACCCTGTATGCCCCCGATCAACGAGAACCAATATAGATATATTGGATTATACCGAAGTACAGACCAAATGTTCTCGGTAGAGATTATTGGGCTATTTGAGGTAGCCCTCTTAGATAATAGACATTTTCCTCTTAACCTTTTTATATCAGGACAACTTACACATTTTTTTCGCAGTTTGGGAGAATTTACAATATTTATTTAAATTCTCATAAAAGGAAATGAATCGTTAAATGTTAATTAGCTGCAATAAAACTGGCTATTATATCTTCTGTTCCTATGTATTCCAATTCCTGATTAACGTCACGGGGTGTTGAGAACTTATATAAACCTAGTTTTAGTCTTAAGACTTAACTATCGTTCATGCAAGTAATTACCTTAAGTAAAATTAATTAAAACATTGTCATGCTTTAAATACAAAAGCTGCCTCAGAATATAATGCTTTAAATATAACGTGATTTCTTAACTAGCAACTCGATGATCTGCTTTATTTGGAGAGCTAAAGGATGGGATTACTGGTGCGGTTGATGCAGTGATTCTTAATTGGCATGCATGATTATTATCCGAAGGCCTAGCACGCAAGAGGTTTCTGGTTAAATTTAATACAGGAAAGAAAACTGTTCACACAAGTGGTAGAAAACAGTGATGCAATTTTCAATTCGTGATTCCCCAAAAGTAAATATTTTCAATATCTACATAAGATTCATACATTCCAAAATTGATAAAATATTATATTTGGATATCCAAAGATTTATTCGATTGTAAATGAATCAAACCAAGTTGCAAAGTATCGGGATCTTAATCTGGCATTACATCAAAAGAAGTTTCGCACATTGGTAGTTTGAGCTCGTAATTTTGAAAATACCGAAGCCTCTTTTGAAATTGATCCAATAAGTTAAAACACACTCCACTATCGATTCTGATTTCTGTTCTTTCCTATAGAATTATAGATGTGATTTTGTCAGAATATGGAATTTTTATAATAGATCTAAAATATGTTTTCTGACTCCGTTGCTGTAGCCAGAAAAATCGAGGTATACAGCACGCTGCCATTTTTCAGGTTATGGGAAACGTTTTTATTCAACTTTGCCTTTAATTGCCTTACTCAGAAAAGTTAAGTGGAATTCTGTTAGAAGACTTAAATGAATGCTCGTGCTGTTTTGTATCTGTTCCTAAGTGCATTTCTCCTAAGTACCATGTAATAACATTGAGACGCAGTATTCTTCTATATGTCACTGGTTTGGAGTTTGTGGGGAATTCTGGTTGATTCTGTAGTTGTCAGCTGGCAGTTGGTATGTGGGTTTCTGGTTGTGTATCTTAGGTTGTGGTGTGAGGTCTGGGCAGCGATACTAACTAGGTAACGGTAGCTAACCTTAGCATTGTTCATGTTTAATACTTTGAAGAGTGGCTTGAGCCAAAATTGATTTTCTTTTAAGTAGAGATGTTTCTTATATATTACATTATCCCCAAATCTTTTTGTTTGTGCGACGAATATGAAACTGCATGACTGAAGATACTTCTGTCAGATTACAAGTTCTAATTATGCTGTCAATGAGGTTCTTAATGATGGCTGAGTGATGGCTACAAGTGTTGTGTATGTATATAGTTTTCTCGTTAAGATTTATATAACCGTAATGATTGCCTGTATTCCGATCTAGTGTGATATTTAATGTTAAACATATTTACATTGGAACTAATGATGATATTGATTTCAAATTTTGGCATATAGCTAGCAAGTACGAGGAAGGGGCTTTGTCATTCAAGTAACACTGGAATTTAAGGCGTTCCAGCTATTAAAATCTCACTATTTTTATATCAATGACTACATTGTCCAATGCTTCATTATTTCAAGACTGTAGAACACGAGTTGAGGGAAATCAGCTTCTATTTCTAGCAGATAACGTGACCTTTTTGGCCATCCTGCATTGATTTGTTTACATAAGTGGTAGTGAAGGCGACTGAATTGTATTAAGGGACGATGTGCTGGAAGTTTTTTACTTTGTCATTCCATTTTAATGATCTGAAAATAAACAAAAATTAACTAAAATTAACTAGAAAAAAAAAAAAAAGATTCCAAAATGATTCAAAAATAGAATTCACGGAAAAAAAAAAATAGATTCCAAAATTTAAAAACGCAATAAATTCAAAAATTTTAAAAAAACGGTGGGAACTTAGTTGCCAACCCAATATATATATATATATATATATATATATATATATATATATATATATATATATATATGTATGTATGTATGTATTATATTATATTATATTATATCATAAAATAAGTGAGATATTCTAAACTTTTAAACCTGTTAAATAAACACACGTTATATATTTATACAACTATCTATTAATACAATATTATATTCGATGTATATCTCCTGTGATGATTTTTTGATCTAATTTTCCTGCTCTTAATTTATAATATAATATATAATCGCTCATATTAAATGTCTAAATACCTTTAATGTTTGAGACATTTCCCTACCAAGAGCACTTATTAGAAATTCAGTATATTGTATTCTCATAGAATACATTTGATTAACGATATATATATATATACATATATATATATATATATATATATATATATTACGGAGATGTACTTGCATAGCAAGCGACCTGATCTGAGATAGTGTGCTGGAACGAAAATAATTGCAGCGTGGAAGATGTTTATAACTCATATAGGAAACACACAAAAACCATTAGATTCACTTCGACGTTTAAATTTAATTTGCCAAAATATTTTCGTCGCTTTGAAACCGCAACGTCAGTGAACAGGTCGCGGTCTCAAAGCGATGAAAATATTTTGGGAAATTAAATTTAAATATTGAAGTGAATTTAACGCTTTTTGTGTGTTTCTTAAATGGCTTATAAACACCTTCCACGCTGCAACTGTATATATATATATATATATATATATATATATATATATATATATATATATATATATATATATATATATATATATATATTCTTCAGCAATGTAACTACTGTTGCCATGTTGTTGGCGATTTCTTTTCCTTCTTTGGACTTTTCCCTTTCTCCTTTCCGACGAAGAGCTTTGCTCGAAACATCAAAAACTCTCTCTTTTTACTGAGCGTCAAACATTCCTTGTGAACGTTCTCTTGTCTGTTTTGTTAATTTTACTGTTCATTTATTTGAATGGACATGAATATACGGTTCACTATAGGACATCCCGACGGGATTGGATTCCTATCACTGCTCGACTTCCAATTGTAAATAACGGGAAAAGAGAGATCCATACCGAGCTCTACAGGAAAGCAACCAGTAGAGATATGTTTGCTCATTACACTTCAGCCCTTCCACTTGGTGCCAAAATAGGATATGCCAGAAATGAAGTTACACGCATCCAGAGCAAGTGCGTGCAGCAGGACAGAGTACAAGGTGACCCACACCACACGCTTCCTAGAGGTATTGAAAACCAACGGGTACCCTATATCCACTGTGAATAGGCTTAAGTATCCGAGACGCCAAACACAGAAAACACAGCAGCATATGCTTCCTTAAAATACCCCATTTTAGCGAGAGGATAACTACAGCCATTAGGATTAGACATACAACTAGCTCACTCTGGCTCCTCTCTGAGAAGAAACCTCGCAAAGAAAGGATCCATGCCCCATCCATGACACAGATTTATGCCAACTGGTACGTTGAATATTGAATCCAATGTAACAGATGTAACAATTTCTACATGGGTAGAACAAGACTATAACGCATTCGCATCAAACAACATCTAAACACAAGAGCCTCCTCCTTCAGAAAACACTTAGACAGATGCTGGAACACCGACAAAAACATAACCGTCACAATTCGGGCCAATGACAGAAATTTAGGAAATTTAAGAATTAAGGAGGCTATCCTCATAGGCAGACTAGAGCCCCAGATTAACAACAGGTTGGAAATTAGCACTCGCTATTTTATTTAGCAACATCGTCACTCTGCACGCACGATGGTAACATGCTCATAGAACAAAACATTACTTTAGTCCACTCTGCATTGTTGTACCATTCCAGACAAGTTACATTTCCTATATATATATATATATATATATATATATATATATATGGGAGAATGTACGAAAAAAAAAAAACAACAGACGAGGACAGGTGGTGTAAACAACAAAAGGATGTATTAGTTTGACGCTCGGGAATACAGAAAGTCTTTATCGTTTCGAGCTACGCTCTTCAACAGAAAGAATACGGAGAAAACAAGGAGAAAAACACGGAGAAAAAAATTGAATGTTGTTTGGTCAACGATAGAGAGAGAGAGAGTCATGCACAAGCTCTGACTCATGTGTATACTATATGAAAATTGAAAAACCAATCGCACTTCTAATAACGGCGTCATCTCTACAACACTACAACCTTCTCTATTAGCAACTAAAAAGGAGGCTTCTGCGCAACTATGACGCAAATCTTTCTTTCCTTACATGCAAAATTTCTGAAATTTCCTCTCTGCGTATGTCCTTTCTGCAGACTAGCTTTGAAATGTTTAACAGAAACGTTAACCTTATCAATCTCACAGTTCATGGAGAGTTTGCAAAGACCATGGCCACTGTTCGATCTTCTAGACTACATAAAAAAATTTTAAAAAAATAGGTAGCGACATTTGGAAAATTTTTCCGATTTAGCAGTTATATAATTTGAACATATATGACATTTTTGTTTTTAATATGAAACTCTTCTCGTGAATACACTAAGCTGTAACAATTTGTTCTATTTTTGTATGTTTGTATCTCACGGGGATATTTCAGTTAATTTCCAAAAGTAGTGTCAGGTTCTTTCAAACTCTAGATATATTTGGATAGTTTTGTTATTATTTTTTCCTTTATATCTCAAAAAGAAAAGTATGCTTGAAACATCATAGCTTAAATTTATCTTTCAAATATCTTTGTAATGTTTGCACTTAATGGAGATCCTTTGTGCTTTATGTATAATCACTTCAGCGTTACATGACTAAGGGAGCATGAATTTGTATTTCTGAATATGCAGTTAAATTAATTTGTCTGGTGTACATGCTATAAATTCTTTCGTTAGAAATACAACTGTAACTCACTTTGAAATTTTTTCTATTAAATAGTTTTCTATATCGGTAGTTGGCAGGTAAATAGTTAGTTATTAAATCTAAGAAGCTTTCAACTAGATTTGACTTAACGTTTAAGAAAAAGCAAGGTGTAAATCATCTGATATTGCGGCATCTCTTCTTTGTGTTGGATGGTGGGATTTAGGAATATATATATCAACGCTGAATCCAGTAGCTTCTAACATTTTATTGTAGTACGAAGCCACCATATCAAATATTTCTTTATTGACTGATAGGTTGGAGATCATTCTGACAATATTAATAGGTTTTTGAAGCCTGTAGGTGAATGACAGGTGTGTGTATTAATATATAAACCTGTCATTAAATTGCCTGTGGTTCAGGCTAACATCTGAAAAGCATATGATACTTAATGCTTTAAATCCACAAGTACGCTTTAGCGGGAGCGATTTCGTTCCGCTATACTCCTGGAAGGTGGAGGCGCAATGGCCCAGTGGTTAGGGCAGCGGACTCGCGGTCATAGGATCGCGGTTTCGGTTTCCAGACCGGGCGTTGTGAGTGTTTATTGAGCGAAAACACCTAAAAACTCCACGAGGCTCCGGCAGGGGATGGTGGCGAACCCTGCTGTACTCTTCCACCACAACTTTCTCTCACTCTTACTTCCTGTTTCTGTTGTGCCTGTAATTTAAAGGGTCAGCCTTGTCACACTGTGTCACGCTGAATATCCCCGAGAATTACGTTAAGGGTACAAGTGTCTGTGGAGTGCTCAGCCACTTGCACGTTAATTTCACGAGCAGGCTGTTCCGTTGATCGGATCAACTGGAACCCTCGACGTCGTAAGCGACGGAGTGCCGCCAACTCCTGGAGGACTCACAAGCGGGCTGCCTTATGGGTTTGTGCTTAAGGCTCGGTAATTGGCAGAAATATTGTTATTTTCAGGTGTAGTCAAACAAAATCGCGCTCGTTAAAGTATACATGCAAGTTCAAAGGGTTAAGATATTGGTGAGGGTTATTTTCACGCCAAAATCTTTGCTGGTAATAGTAACATTTTTCTAAAAATATCTTGTGTTTGTCTATTCGCGCATATGCCAATGTTTGTTTTGGTTAACTTCTTACTAAGTACATCTATAGTATATATCTAGATATTGTAGATATATATCTATATACTGTATGTATATATATATATATATGTATATATATATATATATATATATGTATATATATATATATATATATATATATATATATATATATATATATATATATATATGCTAATAAGATGTTACATCTCATCACTATCGAAGGATTCAACGCTGATATTGAATTAGCCCTGGAGCTTGATATTTTAGTTCTAGAATAAATTATCTGAGAATAGTTTCCTATCTGGTGTAATGATGTCTATATCATTATCATCTATATGTTTATACGTTCTACAGCATTCTAGAGCGTCGGTAAGTAGAGATTTAAAATTAAAGCTGAATTTGGTAAATTTAGAGTAGTTGATACCAATGTCATCAAACAAGTTAATGACTGTACTGCTGCTGTTATTCTTCTCTTCGAAATTAGTCGATTTTCTAATATTAATTTCAAATTTTGGCACGAGGCCAGCAATTTAAATGAAGTGGGTAAGTCGATCATATCGACTCCGGTGCTTGATTGGCACTTACTTTATCGACTCCAAAAGAATGAAAGGCAAAATGGATCTCAGTAAAATTTGAACTCCAAACACTTTGGTCGCTGTACTAACGATTCTGCCAACTCACCGTCTTAGGTAATCTTCTAACATTATTGTTATTGCTAAGATGGCGAGCTGGTAGAATCGTTAACGCGCCAAGCGAAATGCTTAGCTGCAGCTCACAGTCTTTACGTCTGAGTTCAAATTCTGCTGTTTGTCATATATTTTCCATTATATATATATATATATATATATATATATATATATATATATGAGCCATTATTATGATTGACCGTTGACTGAACACTATTCAATTTTTTTCTCCGTGTTTTTCTCCTTGTCTCCGTATTCTTTCTGTTGAAGAGCGTAGCTCGAAACGTGAAAGACTTTCCGTATTCCCGAGCGTCATACTAATACATCCTTTTGTTATTTACACCACCTGTCCTCGTCTGTTGTTGTTTTTTCGTACATTCTCCCATATATATATATATATATATATATATATATATATATATATATATATGCGCAGGAGTGGCTGTGTCCTCGTCTGTTGTTGTTTTTTCGTACATTCTCCTATATATATATATATATATATATATATATATATATATATGCGCAGGAGTGGCTGTGTGGTAAGTAGCTTGCTTACCAACCACATGGTTCCGGGTTCAGTCCCACTGCGTGGCACCTTGGGAAGTGTCTTCTACTATAGCCTCGGGCCGACCAAAGCCTTGTGAGTGGATTTGGTAGACGGAAACTGAAGGAAGCCCGTCGTATATATGTATATATATATGTGTGTTTGTGTGTCTGTGTTTGTCCTCTTAGCATTGCTTGACTACCGATGTTGGTGTGTTTATGTCCTCGTCACTTAGCAGTTCGGCAAAAAGAGACCGATAGAATAAGTACTAGGCTTACAAAGAATAAGTCCCGGGGTCGATTTGCTCGACTAAAGGCGGTGCTCCAGCATGGCCGCAGTAAAGAGTATATATCAATGGCAGCCCGTAAAAGGGAAAGTAAGCTGCCCCTTCCGTCTAGGACTGGGGTGACACCTTAGGTGCCAGCGATATGGTGAAGACTCTGGC
The DNA here is from genome assembly GCF_046866305.1 of Octopus bimaculoides. Taxonomy (NCBI): domain Eukaryota; kingdom Metazoa; phylum Mollusca; class Cephalopoda; order Octopoda; family Octopodidae; genus Octopus; species Octopus bimaculoides. The sequence continues at coordinate 14,110,125 of NC_142945.1, read as the reverse complement.
AGTAGGACGTTGGATGACTGACAAAGGTGGCGGAGTCCTAGACAAACGGCTTGAAGATTATTGCAGCGAAGCGGAAGATCTGTACCATTAGTCAATGGTTGGGCGCCAACTTCCAAATCAATTGTTATGGCTAGGGTTAGGCTCATTGTCGATCATGTTCGTTGCACACCACTCGGTACCTAGTGTGGTTTCTCAGAGAAGCATTCTGATGAAGGGACGACGTGAACTTACTCACCTAATAAAACGTTTTCTTCGGATCAGAACAGTTAACATAAACCTACGATGAACAGCAGAATCCAGTGAACAAACAAAACATACAATGAGTATGTGCCACC